>NW_005871427.1:0-9975 GCF_000147115.1 Myotis lucifugus | reverse complement strand
TATAGATACATAATGACATACAGACATAACACACACACACACACACACACACACACACACTTAGGTGCATCTATATTGGGTGCATAGATGTTTACCAGGGTTTATATCCTCTGCATTGGTCCTTTTAGTATTATGTAGATACCTTTGTTTTCTCCTTTGTTTTCTCTTGTGATGGCCTTCATTTTAAAGTCTATTTTGCCAGATATGAGTATTGCTACTCCAGATTTTTTTCTTTTCCATTTGCATGAATTTTTTTTTTCATTCCTTCACTTTCAACCTGTGTGTCTTTTGTTTTGTGGTGGGTCTCTTGTAGACAGAATATATTGGGGTTATGTTTTTGTATCCATTCAGCTATTCTACACCTTTTGATTGTGTAATTCTGGCTTGGTGGTGATGAACCCTTCTACCATTTTTTTTTTTTTGTCTGGGAAGCTTCTTATTTGACCAGCTATTTTGAATGATAGCCTTGTTGGATATAGTAATCTTGATCTCAGATCCTTTCTTTCCATTACCTTGAGTACTTCATGCCATTCCCTTCTGGCCTGTAGAGTTTCTGATGAGAAATCAGGTGTCAGCCTTATGGGAACTCTTTTGTAGGTAACAGTTTTCCTTTCTCTTGCTGCCTTTAAGATTCTCTCTTTGTCTTTAATGTTTGGCATTTTAATTATGATGTGTCTGGTTGTGGGTCTGTTTGGGTTCTTCTTGTTTGGGGTTCTCTGTGACTATTGAACTTGTGTGACTTTTTCCTTTACCAGGTTAGGGAAATTTTCTGTCATTATTTCTTCAAACACCTTCTTGATTCCTTTTTCCCTTTCTGCTTCTTCTGGAACACCTGCTATTGTAATATTGTTACGTTTCATGTTGTCCCACAGCTCCCTTAAGCGGGCCTCCTGGTTTTTAAATTTTTTTTTTCTTTTTTTTCTCTTTGGTTCTCTGATTGAGTGATATTTTCAACTGTCTTCTAATTCACTGATTCAATCCTCAGGTTCCCCTAATCTGCTGTGTTTTCCTTCCAATGTGTTCTTTATTTGTGTTATGCCATTTTTTATTTCAGACTGTTCTTTTTTCATAGAGACTATGTCTTTTTTCATACTTTTGAGTTATTTTTTTCTCTTTTTTTTGAGCATTTTTACCATTATTATTCTGAACTCTCAGATAAATGTCTTATCTCTGCTTCATTTATCTCTTCTTCTGGAGAATTCTCTAGTTCTTTCATTTGAGGGTTGTTTCATTTCTCCTCATTTTGGTTGTCTGTTTGGGTTTGTGACTATGCATTAGGTATATCCTCTACACCTCTCAATCTCTAGTGCAAGACAGTGTTAAAGGCTATTTCTGACTAATTGAATCAGCAAAGATTCAAAGCCTCCAGAGACCACCTCTGTCTACAGACTAATGAGATTATGGTTTGAATAGCCCCAGGCAATCATCCTCAGGTGTGGCAAGAGGGTTTTTGTTTGTTTTGTTTTGTTTTGTTTTGTTTTGTTGTTCAACAGTGTGGGTTGGTTGCTTCTCCCTGGAGGCTAATTGTTACTTTTAATCTCATAAGTGGCCTCAGGGCAAGGTGTTTTCCAGTAGGGTGTGTCTTCTCCCCAGGCAAGGCAAATGTGTATGTGGGAAAGATGTCCTCCTCTGCTGCGTGAGGAAATTAATCAGCCAGGAAACTTGGAGTGTCTGACTTCTGAGCTCTATCCCCAGAGTCCCAAGTTCTGGGTTCTGCTCTCACAGCTCCAGTCCAATTACCATCCCTCTGCCATAGCACAAGTTGGGTGGCTCCACAGGGAATTTTTGTTCATCGGCCCTTCAAGAGGGTGCCCGAAGTTTCAGCTGCCACTCCCTGGCAGTGAGTGCCCTGCCTCCTTTCACAGCCAGATGTTATTTGGGTACCCTCGTCAGATTAGGTGCTTTTTCCTGGGGAGCCCAGTTTAGGGATTAGATGCCAAAGTTCTCAGTGATTCCCTCCCAACCGCCCCCCCCCCTCCACAGCTGAGATATCTCTCTGGGACTTTAGTTCCTGTCTGTGGTCACCTAGTCAGCACTTTCACACCACCACCCCTCCTTCCAGTCTCTATGCGGTCTCCACCAGTGGTCATTGGGTATTGAAAGGGCGAGGGCTAGGCCCTCCATCTTGCCCCAGGGTAAGGGCTACGCCCTCCATCTTGCCCCAGGGTAAGGGCTCCATCTTACCTTGGCCATGTGCTTGGCAAGGAGCTTCTTCCCGGAAGTCTAAGCCTCTGCTAGCCACACCCAGGAACAAGACACCGACTTGCGCCTGGCCAATCGGCAAGGCCACAGCCCTTTTCTTCCTATCCTTACTCCAACTCTCTATAAAACCCCTCTGCACACAGTGTTCGCTCTCTCTCTGCTTCCTGTCGCTGCGTCGGCAAGGTGGGGGAGCCGAGCTAGCTCGAATAAAGACTCTTATGCTTTTTCATCGGACTGGCTGGCTCCCTGATGCGGTTTCTTGGGGATCCTGAAATCTGGGCATAACAGGTATCAGAGTTTTCTCCCTGTGAGTTTTTCGTTTATTATTCAAGAAGCCTTTCTCTATTTCAGTTGTAATTCCAACTTGTCCATGGGATCATGTCCATGCAGCATCTACCTACTGTGCCACCATTTTTAATCTCACTCAGTTTATAGTTTTAATAAATGACCAAAAATGAGATAAAGAGTCAATATTTGTGAACAACAACTATATCTATAGAAAATGAGTGGAAGAATGATTACAAATAAAACAATGGTGTGGACAATGGTGATGATGAGGTTGGACTGAGAAAGGGGTCCTGGCTCAATGAAATGATGGCTCCGCATATAGACCCATCATCACCATGGCTCCTCCAGTGAGAGGTGTCCACCATTCATTGTAAGTGTTGAGAGATTTCATAAATGGGACACCAATGATTATGGAGCTTCAGTGATCCATGCTGAGACTAGATCAGTAATGGCCCCAAAGATGTCCAAGTGCAGATCCCCTGGACCTGGGAAGGTGTCACCTTCTAGAACAGAGACCCTGTGAGAATGTGAATGTAGGAAACAGGGACCCCCTTCCCACCAGTTTGCAGTGACATGTTCCTTATTTCTCTTGATCCTTACCTGCATGATCTTTAATGTTTCTCTTTCTAACAAACTCCTGCTTATAATTATTCAGTCATTTCCTATGATGATACAAACTGCCTCTATCATACCCTGTACTTGCTTCTGGGTCTTCACTGGAGGAGGTTTTAAAGTCATAAGTCCAGTAACTCTCTGCCCATGAATATCATCCATATATTTATCATGTGACTCAAAATAAGTCCAGCTTACTCCCCTCACCCAGTTCTACTATCACGTCTAGATTTATGGTTAGTTTCCCAGCAGCGCTCCCCTCTGGTACCAGAACCTACTCCAGTCCTGGTGGCGGCTGTAGCCAAGGCACATGGGCAGTAGAGGCTCATCATTTTCTGTGCAGTTTTTTTATGAAGTCACCCAAAACAGGACCCATTAAATAAAATGTTAAATAAGCCTTAGTCAAAATTAAAACCTTTGTCTCATCAAAGATTTCATTGAGCAAATTAAAACATAAGCCTAACAAATATATTTCCAAATCATATGTCTGATGGCCAAGTTAATAAATTATAGATTAAGGACGTTATATGTTTGTGAGAGACCCCAGCACCCTCTGAACACAGTGACCTCCCAGGGGAAGAGCAGAGGGAGGCTGGGAGTGAGGGATTCCTCTCAGGGGTGAAGTTTCCTTTCCTATGAAAATTCTGTGGTAGGAATTCTTTTCCCTCACCTCTCTCTGAGCCACAACATCACTCACTGATAACACTAGACAGAGAAAACAGGTCTAACTCCTTCTACTGGGAACCAAGATTAACAGTAATTAATATAAATGTGAGAAGTTTGGTCAGAAGGCTAAATGGGGCTCTTTGATATTCGCATGGCTGAATATCTGCATTTTATTACCTTCTGCTGACTCAATGGCCTAAAGTGAACTCCCCCAACCTTATAATCTTACTGTTTATCAAACCACCTTTGATATGTGTTTGCATTCCTGAAAGACAATTGTGCATTCTAATAAATAAAAGCAGATGGGAACAGAGACACAGTGGAACTTGGTCCCTTGTACCAAGATCACAACTGGCTTCCCACATAATTTCCAAATTTATATATCTTGTCTTGTGTAATTAATTTGTGTGTCAGCCCTTTCTCCAAGTCTTTGAACCCGAAGCCACATGGGCCATGGCTTCACATCTTTCCATCATCATTTCAACATATGAATGCTTCTGAGTTGTACACATACATGATCACTGCATTTATTTCTTGACATTTCTCCACTTAAAGCCATGACTATTTCTGATGTAACTAGATTGGGCTCTCTGCAATAGGCCATGGGTTTGCATATCAAATAATTTGCACAGGAAGCTGTACACATAATCACAAAATTTGCAACATGAAGAATCACAATGTCTCACTTATTTGTGCTTGGGATGTAATATCATAAATTAAGATATAGGATAATGAGAATGGCTTTTCTTTATTTTTATTTTTTACACAAGAATTATTTCTATAAAGTTAGAGCCAAAAACATTGGAAATTGTGGATACTCTAGGTTGTGGAGATTCAGAAATGGTCTGAACAAATGCTATTCTTTTGACATCTATTTGAAAGATGCATGAGAAGGTAAAAGTGTCATCTACTCATCACATCCACCATTTCTCTTTATCCTCAGAAAGTTTAGGCCATTCTTTCACTTAATTACAATGAGTCTCATGACCCAGATGGTCCTGTGTCCCTGACTTACATGGTGATTCAGCTCAAGGGAAGAGTCGTCCCCATATAGGTCACAGTATGACTAGGGAAGCCTGACCTCAGTCCCTCAACTTAAAGGAAAGGCTGCCCCACATGAAAATTTCTCTTCAAGCTCCAGGGTAAATCCTCTCTTGGGCTGTGCAGGCTCACAGCTCTCTACTCACACAGGGCTGAGGTCTCTGGGAAGTCAGAGTTGTGGTCTAGACTCTAGAAGATGAGTCTGCTGGGTCTTCTCCTGTGCCTGGTGACAGCCCCTCAAGGTGAGGGTCTCAGGGGTCAGATAGGGGTCATGGGATGGCAGTGACTGCACATGACTGATAGGACTGATGCTCCTTGTCCCCAGGTGTCCTGTCCCAGGTGCAGCTGCAGGAGTAGAACCCAGGACTGGTGAAGACCTCACAGACCCTCTCCCTTACCTGCACTGTGTCCGGGGGATCAGTCATCAGCGGTTACTACTGGAACTGGATCTACCAGCCCCCTGGGAAAGGGTTGCAACAGATGGGGTACTGGACAGGGTGCACAAGATACAATATTGCTTTCCAGGGCCGCATCTCCATCACTGCTGACATGGCCAGAAACCAGTTCTCCCTGCAGCTGAGCTCTGTGATCACCCAAGACACAGCTGTGTATTACTGTGTGAGACACAGTGAGGAGAAGTTAATGTGAGCCCAGACACAAACCTCCCTTAGGGAGACAGAAAGTGTAGGCTGCAGAGGGCGCTCAGGACACCAGGGGGCAATCAGGACCCAAAAATCAGCACAGGCAACCCAGTAGCAGGCTCACAGGGAGGCTCAGCCTGGATCCTGTTGGAAGCTGGGTCCTGACATCTTCATCTGACATTGTCTCCTGGACCTTCTCCAGATTCATGGACAGGACAAAGACAGCTCAGAAGAAGAGAGCTGGTTATTGTTGAAGGAGAAGAAAGGCACACAGACAATGGCTGTGGGCCCTGTGCAAGGACAGCAGGGTCCCTCCCACAGCAGCTTCAGAGGCTGAGACTGAGGATGACCACACACCAGGGGATGAGATGACTTTCAGTTCTTATATAACCTCAGTCTCAGGAGGCAGGGAGGCCTCCCCAACAGGTACAATGGCCTCAGGAAGCTGGGAGAGAGACTGGCTCAGGTTGATCTGTGTCAGAGAGGGAGGACTGGTGGGGGTTCCTGTGCTGGGCAGGGGCTGGAGTGGATGGGCTCCTCAAGGGCAGAGGAGAGACGACCAGGATTCCTCACCTGCGTGTCCAGATGTGGAAGAAGTGGAGGATGGAAGACAAGGCTAGAAAACAGCCAGACATCAGCACAAAACTTGGGGTAAGACTCCTGTGCCCACCTAACAATTGCAATACTAAGAGAAAGGGAGGTACTCATGCATTTGAATGGACAGCAACTAGTGATGATGGGCAAGTCAATAGGCACAAAGCAGAAGTGAGAGTGGGGTCTGGTTCTCACACTGAGTGAAGTTTCCACTGTCTGATCCTCCCCTTGTACAGAAGGTCAGGGGTCAATTTCTGCTTCCAGAATTGCAGGTTCTAGATGGTTCTGGGCAACCTGAGTCAGACGTCTGCACTGGAGCGGTTCTCTGAGGAGTGGAGTCTGAATTGCTCTGTGAGCTGTAAGGTGTGAACTCAGGGAGTAATTGCAGTTTCACAATGGACTTTATTGTTAAAACACACGATCAGGTCTCTTCGGGGGAGTTCAAAAGCCCTTTATTCTGATATCTCATTATTAGGTAAATATTAGTTAAGTGATTTAGTACAAGATACAACTGCTCTGCATTTTGATTCTCCTTCCATCTGTAGTCTTAGCCCATCATCAGTTCACAGGCCCCTTCCCAGAAAATCAGCCTCCAGATTCTTTTCCTCCCAGGGTCTCAGGTGCATGCTGGGAGGACAGGTCCCAGAATGACTCTCTGGGACCAGGGGCAGGCACTCACCTTCCATTGTGGCCCCGCCCACCAGGTGACCTTGGAGAGCAGCCTCACCTGACAGCTGAGAATGCTGTTGCCTCCTCCCTTCCAGTTCTGAGGTGTGTTCCCTGCTTCCTGAGTGGGGTCTCCAGGGGACTCCAAGCAATGAACCCTGTAGTCAAGGTGTGACCCAGCCCCACCTCTGACTCTCCCTGGAGCAAGCATGATCTGTTACACCTGCATCTGCATGTACAGGACCTGAAAGAACATGGACACACTAGTGCCTGCTCTTCAAAGTCTGTGTTTGTATAGTGGGTGTAATTGATCAGCCTCCAGAGAAAGTCACACCCAGGACCAGAACCCACATGTGGTCCCTGCCCATGTGATATGGACAGGGAAGAAGGAAAAATGTGGATTTCATAGTAAAGCAAATCATCAGAGTGTGTGTGTGTGTGTGTGTGTGTGTGTGTGTGTGTGTGATTTATTGAATAGAAGTGCAGTGAGATTTGGCCACAGGTTGGGATACTCAGATGGGACCTTCAACGTGAGGAACCTGAGGACATAAAAGGCCTCAGGGCCCCCAGGAGCTTCTGGATGAGGGGAGGGTCTGCTGAGTCCCTGCATCTGTCAGCTCCAGGGAAGGGCTCCCAGCTGCCCTCATAAAGCCCTCATTTGTATATTTTTATTTTTAATATATTTTATTGATTTTTTACAGAGAGGAAGGGAGAGAGATAGAGAGTTAGAAACATCGATGAGAGAGACATCGATCAGCTGCCTCCTGCACATCTCCTACTGGGGATGTGCTCGCAACCCAGGTACATGCCCTTGACCGGAATCGAACCTGGGACCTTTCAGTCCGCAGGCCGACGCTCTATCCACTGAGCCAAACCGGTTTCGGCAAAGCCCTCATTTGAGGTCTCCCTGCAGAGCCATTGGTGCTCTGTAAGGCCAGTTCACTCCACAGACGTCAAAACCGCACAGTGTCCCTGAGGGAGCAATCTGACAGGGCACAGTCTTCACTACTAGACTAGAGACACTGAGATTTCAATGCCCTGTGAGCCCAGACAGGACCCTCCCCCGCAGAGCCAGGGCTGGCCAGCAGAGGATGCTCAGGGCCCAGGAGGACAAGCTGCTGCCCGAGGAACAGGTGAGAGGGAGCTGATCAGGGATTTCTCTGAGGTCTGGGCCTTCCTCTCTTCATACAAACCATCCAAACTGAAAGTTGGCCACTAATGCTGAGGTGACTGTGAATATCCTACTCTATGAGAGCATTTACCAAACTCAATGACACATGAGAACTACACACAAGGGGGTGTTTCTATGGCTTTGGGTTATCTGATTTGTAAGGGGCTGGGGCAGGGATGGACTTATTACCTCACTAGGGGCAGCATTTTGGAGACACACTGATCCAGGAAGAAGACATTCAGGTATCAAAGCACAGAATGGTCCAGGTGGCCCTATGTCACCCACAGGTTGGCCCACATGAGGAGCATGTCCTGTGGGGGCTGGTTCCTCAAAAGCAGATCAGGCACCTGGCAGGGGTTACACATCCTCCAGAATAATTAGGACTTTGCCTCTCAGACTCACACTGACCCTGGTCCCTGTGTCATCCATCTTCTCTCAGGTGGGTTCAAGACCTCAGCTATAAAATACCCTGCCTCATGAATATGCAAAAGAGAGGGAGTCGACTAGGTTAAATATGGGTAAGTCTGTGCCTTGAGGCTATCACCCACAGCCACACCCTCCCCTACAGCACAGCCCTCACCATGGACTGGAGCTGGAGAACCCTCCTCCTGTTTACCCTGGCTACAGGTAAGGGGCTCCCCAGTCCCTGGGTTGAGGAGAGGACCAGGGAGATTGAAGGGGGATTTCCACCCACTCCTGTCTCCTCCCCACAGGTGTCCACTCCCAGGTGCAGCTGGTGCAGTCTGGGGCTGAGGTGAGGAAGCCTGGGGACTCCGTGAAGATCTCCTGCAAGGCTTCTGGATACACCTTCACCAGCTTCATTATAAGCTGGGTGAGACAGGCCTCGGGGGAGAGCATGAAGTATATGGGCTGGATCAAAACAGAAACTGGGGCACCCACGTATGCCCAGGGCTTCTCAGAAAGATTTGTCTTCTCCGTGGACACCTCTATCAGCACGGCCTATCTGCAGATCAATGGCCTCAAGTCTGAGGACACAGCCATGTATTACTGTGCAAGAGAGACACAGTGAGGGGAAGTCAGTGTGAGTCCAGACACAAACCTCCCTGCAGCAGAGGCTGTGACCACCAGGGGTCGCTCAGGGCCCCTGAACACAAGGACCATCCCAGAAGCCGGTGCAATTGGAGGTTTGGGCTAGTTTCCTGTGTAGTTTCCTTTTCATGTCGCAGTTTCCATCAGGGAACCTTTGGATTCCTGACTCTGCACTTACCTCTGAAGTCTCTGAGTTAGAAAGTCTGTTGTAAACAGAGACAACTTTCTCACGTGGACAGAAGGCAGAGGGTTTTTTTCAGACGCTCTTGTGCCAATTAATGATCAAAAATTCTTCCCAAGTCAGCTAAATAGAACCAGAGGCTCTGCTGCTGATTCAACAGGGCAGCTCATCCCCACACAGCTCATGGTCCCAGCCAGTCAGCAGGACACATGTGTGCTGTACAGTGGGCACCAGAGGAGTGTGGCCCCAAAGCTAGAGAAGAAAGGTAACAGGTGGTGATGGTCATTGACTTGCCATGATGCTCATAGCACCGAGTGTAGGTGACACCAAGCAGATGCAGAGAGACCCACAGCAGCTTTGTACAGATGTCCAGGGTGACAACAAGGACACACACCAAGGGGCATAGAATGTTTATTATGCTCATAGTTCAAATCTCTCAAAAATGCAGGAAGGACACATCAGGAAGTGAGACCTGCTTTGTTGGAGCCAGGAAAGGAGACTGGCTCAGGGATTTTATTTATTTGAGGTGGTGGGGGAGGAGGAAGAATTCTGCTTACAAAGGCTTGTGTGGTTTCAACCTCTTATTAACATAAAGAGAGGAGTCCCAACCTTTCTTTTCAGCTTTCCATGCAAGGCCAAGTGAGAGGAGGCAGGAATAAGCCATCAGTTTTCAGAAATAAAACAAATAAGAAAATAAAGTATGTCTAGATATTTTACTGAACAATTATATAAATTGAGCAAAAGTTGAGATAATATGTCATTATGTGTGTACAAAATTAAAGTCTACTGAAAATGAGAACATAATTATGAATAGGCAAATGATGATGGTTATAATTGTGGTGCTGATGCTGGTGACGATTGCT
>NW_005871426.1:1004003-1009549 GCF_000147115.1 Myotis lucifugus | reverse complement strand
AAAAGCGTAATATGCTAATTAGACCAGACATCCTCTGGATGACCTCTGGATGAAGCCGGGGCTGCGAGGGAAGCCTGGGTCCCGGTGCCAGAGGGTAGCAGGTGCCGGCAGCTGGGGGAAGGAAGGCCTACTCTTGCACCAGTTTCGTGCACCGGGCCTCTAGTAGATATATAAATATAAAGCAAATGTTTAAAACAAACATGAGTATAACACTAACTGCATGAGAGTGGTTACCTCTGGGGATGGGTGGGATTGGGGAAGGGTACCAAGAGAACCCTCAAATGTTTCTGAAATGGCTTATTTTATAAGATAGTAAAAGACCAGAAACACATAGGAGATCGATGATAAGATTTGATAAAGCTGAGTGATGGATCCAAGGCTGTTCACCCATGTATTAGTCAAGTTTTGCTTCAACGTGCCGGAAATGCAACAACAAATTTGTATTTCTTGCTTACGGGAGTCTCCAGAGCCTCAGCCGGGCCTGGCTCCAGGTTGCGGTTTGGGTTCAAGTGTGCTCCAGGGTTTTGTCATTCTTGACTGACAGCTTTCCTAAAGCAACAACTGTGCCTGACAAAATGCAGAAGTGCAAGAGGCCTAGCCAATCCAGGCACACTTATTTAAAGCTGCTGTTTATGTCACACTGGTCACTTTCCACTGGCCAAAGCCAGATACACGGCCAAACCCAACCTCAAGTGGGCAGGGACGTGGACTCCTCTCATGAAGGAGGGAAGGGGGACTACCACTGACCTATAATGAAATTTGTCACAATCATAATCCACTTTCATCTATTTTAAATATTCTTAGTAAAATTAAAAGGGAGTAAGCTTCCTGGGACACACCACAAATACTGGTTCCCACTGGAGTTGCCTTTTCTTTGGGCATCTCAGCCATTACAAATAAGAATCAAGCATGGCCTGCATTTGAAAAACCCAGAATTAAAAGCCCAATAGCTGTCTCTCCTGAGATTTGGGAGTTTCTGCTGGATGCAGCCTGGGTATTTTAAGAACCTCACTGCTTGCCTGGATGTTAAGGCCGGTATGGTGGGGGTGCCACAGTGGTCTTTGAATATATAAATTCAAGATATACAGTTCTAATATATGCAACTTGAATATACAAACAAGAGGAGCTGAACCCAGCCAAGGGATTACTGTGGTCAAAAACCAGTCATTAGTGCTTCTCCTTGGACAAATGGTTTTCCCAAGTCTGGAAGAATTGCTTTTCAAAGGTATCATTTACATCCTGGGACAACTAGGGATGGAGTCTTACATTTGTTTTCAGTTACTTTTTAGTTATTCTTTGATGCGAGGGAAGAAAAAGAACAGAGGATGAGTTCAGAAACTGAATTGAGACTCCCCGATTATTTCATTTAGAGTTCAAAGTTTATAATCCACTTTAGGAATCCAAGAACTGAACCCATTGGCCAGAGACCTCCTCTGTGGTTGCCATTCTTCATCATTTATATAAAAATGAAAAGCTTCTATTTTTCTGCAAGTTATTTTTGTGTGTTAGTGTCTCTCCTGGTAGTACATATGACCATGACTCGTTCTTTTTAACGTCTCCCTAGTATTTCATGTTATGGATGACCTACAGTGTGCTCAACTAATTCCTTATTGATAGATTGAGGTTGCTTGCAGTGTTTCACTAATAAATTAAACGGTAAAGAACCACCCTTCAGTACACACTTCTGTGGTCTTGAGAGGGTATTTGCATTTCTGTGTCACAGATTATATGCACTTTTTAATTTTTAAAAAAATATGTCTTTATCGATTTTTAGAAAGAGAGAGGGAGAGATGGAAACACTGATGAAAGAGAAACATCAATCGGCTGCTTCCTGCATGGCCCCCACCAGGAATAGAGCCGGCAACCTGGGCATGTGCCCTGACCAGAGAATGGAACCAGAGACCTTTTGGTGCATGGGGTCGACGCTCAACTGCTGAGCCACATTGGCCGGGCTGTGTTTTTAATTTTTATACATATGGCCAAATGGCTCTCCAAAAGGGTTGCATCAATTTGCACTCCTGCCAAGAGGGTATGAGAGGAACCATTTCATTGCTCAGAATTTAAAAGTGCTTAATCAGACACAGGCTTGATGAACACTTCAGAGGCTGTTAGAAAAATACAGAGGATGCATATGTTTCTATTATGAATATGCCTCTGCTACAATGCTTACTGGACTGGGTAAGTAGGTCTCACACTGTACCCATGGTTAGAACTTGGTTCCCCAAATTTTTCAGTCCAGGCCACTTCTGTGAACTTTTGGGAGTGCCCACGTCACAGTGAAGAGATAAATGAAAATGTAGAAGCAGTTGGCAGACACTTTCTTCTGCTAAGATGCTGCTCTAAGAATCTCAACCCACTCATTTTACAATAAAATTTTTATAACCACTTACAGAAATTGAAGAACAATAACTTTAACTGAATCGCTCTAGTATCTTTACCATAAATGATGATTATATTTTATTTTTTGTTAATTTATTGGGGTGACATTGGTCAACATGAAGCAATTTTATTTTTCATGTATTTTGTTTTTCAAATCATGTTGTTGGATTTTTGAAGCTCATTTTGGAACCAGAAGTGACTTTCTTTCCTCCGAATATTGCTGACGAGCATTTGGACGGTTAGGAAGGGTCATCAGAGCTTTCAGCTGCCCAGTGAGCTCATCAGCAGTGTGCAGAGGGCGGTCTCTCTGATGAGGAAGCAGGATGTTGCCACATAGCCGAAGTGTTGCAATGCTCTGCTGGGAAAACGTGAGTAGGGTCACAGGTTTGACCCTCAGAGGAGCTGGGTGGCTTTATTGTGCCCTGGTATCTCTAATAACTGTGATCGTTATGTCCCAGGACACTGAAAGCTGGAGAACGGCCCCTGCTCCAGTCCCCCCGAGTGTCATCCAGGACATCTTCTTCGCCCTGGCAGAGTGATGAGCCCAGTGGAAGGAGCACTGGCCAGGGTGAAGAGGCTGGGGCCCTAGCGATGATCACTGTGATAAGTCAGCCCATCTCTCTGCACCTCAGTGTTTTCATCTGTGCAAAGGAGCACTTGGCTCAGTGATGCCTAATTTCCCTCTTTCTCTTCTCATCATCATCATCTTTAAGTGGGGCCAGCCAACCATGAGAACAAAGTCTCCTTGGTGGCAAGAACAAATCAGATTAAGCGCATTTCCAAATGTGCAGAGCCCTGACTTCTTGCCCCTACATCCTTTCATCTAGTCAAGCTGCTCAACCGCTTGAGCTGCACATACAGTCACCTGAGGAGCTTCCACAACTCTCAGTGCGGAGGCTGCGTCCCAGACCCATTGCGGTGTCTCTGGGGCGGGGCCCAGACGTCAGTATTTGAAAGCCCCAAGATGCCTCCAGGATGCACTGAGGATAAGCATGCTACCTTGTGTGCAGGCTCCAGGATCGCCTGTGCCCCTCATCCCTCATGTCTGCTTGCTCTCTCCCTGCTCCCTGGTGACCTTTAAAGAAGTTAATTCTTTCCTTCTTTCCCTGCTCTGGCCTGTCATTGAACTCACCCAGCTGATTGTGGTGCTTATGATTGAGAACCTCTTCTGACCCTTTCCTTTCCCCAGAAATTAACGTGATCATTAAGGCTTATAATTTCACTCACCAGTGCGATCAATCAAGGAGCTGCGAAACAGAGTTAAGAGTCCTTTTGTAATTGGCAGCGGCCTGTGATTCAGAGCAGAGCCTCCAGGGGCTGTGGGGAGTTGGGGGGAGGGGAGGGCCGGGTGTGCAGGAAGGGGCTGTGCCCCTTGAACTGACTGTGAGCTCTTTATGGCCTGCTCCCCACAGGGACCAGCAAGCTCCCAGCCTGTCCACACTGAATGTCAAAAGGAGGAAGCCAGTTCTTGCCAGCAGTGCTGCGGGCTACTCCTTGCCCACCCCGAGCTCTCTGCAATGGAAAGCAAGGTCTCCCCAAAACCTGGAAGTGGGCAAGATCAGTGGATTCTTTTATACACACTGGGCAACGCCAGGCTGGTGGGGAGGGGCAATGGGTCCAGATTATCTGTATTTCAGAAGTAGAGTTGAGGCTATCAGATCCAAGGGAGCAACACATTCTTCCCCAACCCCCTTGGAGATACCCTAGAAGCCAGAGCAGCTGAGCCTGGAGCAGTGCACACTCCGCACCCCTCTCTCAGCCCAGAGGAACTTCAGGCTTCTGCCACCTGCAGGGAGCCTGTGATCAGAGTGACCCTGGGACTGTAGCTGAGTTTTCCCTCTTGGGAGGCTGGACTGGCTGGTTCAGGTTCTAACACAAGCACCCAGTGGAATATCTCATACATGTGTGGTAGGCAGCATGTGGGCCACAGGTGAGGGGTAGTTGCTTTATTTCAAATACAACATTTTTAAAACACTAGTGTCCAGGTGCAAGGATTCATGCACATTGAAAAGAAATTAATTAGAAGAAATATTTTAATATACCTATTCGTGCCTTGCTAATGAAAAGAAAATAGGATTCTACCGAGTCTCCTATCTACCTACTCCAGGACTTCTGTGAGGATCAAATGAGATGAGGCATGGAAAAACGCTTCACAAACATTCGGTTAAACTGTAAAATGTTTGCACCTGGCTATAAAGGAAGTCTGGTTCCTGGGCTGAAGAAACTCCACGGAGGCTAGTTGCTAGGGAGAGGAAGCCGGGCGTTGCTACCTGATGTCATTAACCGGCGCCCACAGCAACCATTTCTGGGCCTTGGGCCACATTTTGCGCCATGGGGTCTTGGCAGCATTGGCAGCATTGGCTGCGATTTGGTGGGGTGTCGCTCCGGGGTGGTGGCGGGGCCTGTGTCCCACCTGGGGGAAGCCAAGAGTTGGTTTGTCAGCGCCAAGTCTGCAGTGCAGTTTATTTTTAAATGGCCAGTGCATCATGGTAGCTCCTGTGTTGAGCGTCTGCCCCCTGGTGGTCATTGCGCATCATAGCGACCAGTTGTATGGACACTTGGGCTTTTATATATATAGATTAACATTGACTTTCTTTTTTAAGATAATGCTATAGGAAAATCTGAGGGGAAAGAACCATCTGTAATTCCACCTCTCTAATACAACAATTTTCATTTTTGCCTATTTTTCCTAGTTTATACACCGATATAATAGCATTACAAGCCCTGGCTGGTTTGGCTCAGTGGATAGAGTGTCAGCCTGCGGACTGAAGGGTCCCGGGTTTGATTCCGGTCAAAGGCACATGCCTGGGTTGTGGGCTTGATCCCCAGTAGGGGTCGTGCAGGAGGCAGCCAATCAATGATTCTCTCTCATCATTGATGTTTCTATCTCCCTTTTCCTCTCCCTTCCTCTGAAATCAATAAAGATATATTTTTTAAAAAAAATAGCATTACAAGCCAGACTATTACTTTGAGTTTTTAAAATCCTTTATTCTGTCCTTTTCAAATGCAGAGCTTAGAAAACCCAGTTCACAGAGCTTTGTAGTATAGAGAGAGAATTCTGCTTTGGCCCATGACAGTGAAGCCAGGAGGCGAGCTACCTGAGGGTTGAGGTAAAGGGGGGAGTAGAAATAAAAAATCTCCTTGCTTTTCTCGTTCTTGAATATGAC
>NW_005871426.1:985580-1003709 GCF_000147115.1 Myotis lucifugus | reverse complement strand
TACTCCGGCAGTGCTCTGACACTGCTTCTGCAGGGGTTCTGGGGTGACCATGTCAACCTATTCACCTCAAAAAGAAAAGCAAGGGTCCTAAGGTTTTTATTTTTGTTTTCAATCCTCACCCGAGGATATTTTTCCATGCATTTTTAGAGAGAGTGGAAGGGAGGGGGAGAGACAGAGAGAGAAACATCAATGTGAGAGAGACACATTGATTGGTTGCCTCCCAGCTCCAACTGGGGCTGGGGGATCGAGCCCGCAACCGAGGTACCTGCCCTTGACCGGAATCAAACCTGGGATGCTTCAGTCTGCCGGCAGGTGCTCTATCCACTGAGCCAAACCAGCCAGGGCCTAAGGTTTAATCCCCTGTGGTGTGGGAGCTAACCCAAAAGCTAGAGGTCACCATGGCAGCGCAAGGTGACAGGCCACTCAGCAGAGGGTCGGGTGGCCCCTGGGCCTGTGGCTGTCTGAGGACTGGGAAGAGAGTCCGGGGTCAGCAGCCAGGCAGAGCTGAAGAGGGGCCCTGTCAACCAGGCACCGCCACTGGCTCTGGGCAAACGTGGAGATCAGAATGACAGTCGCAGTGAAGCTCAGCACAAATGCCTGCTGTGGGCAGCAGGGACGCCTTTCCCAGACCAACAGGGCGGGGCTCTGTGCCTGAGGGCTACCACCAGGAGCACATCTTTCCGCACTGACCCTCCTGACAGGGGACTCCGTCTTAGGGGGGAGGGCTTGCTCCCTGGAAGATTGCAAATCACCTAAAGGGCTATTTAAAGCAACCCCACAAGACAGGAAGAAAAGTTGATTTTTATCTTTAGGCAGCAGGTGTGAGTTTGTGAAGAAGACCAGGTGAACAGTAGAAAAACAAAAGAAATCGAGTATCTATACAATTTGTAGTGAGAGGTTCATCTGGACACTTTATTGTTTAAAAAAATTCATCTCCTCTGCAAGTGAAACTCAGACCCTGTGAAGAAAGAAAATGATAGCAAACGATCCACTGTATGTTAGAGTTTGGAAACATAAGCAGCCAGCACCGGAGGGGATGAGGTGGGCAGGTTATGTTGCCCAAGTGGCTGGCGAAGGCATGGAAACCGTATCTCTCTTCCAGAGAGCAAGCCAGCAGCGGAATTAGAATGCCAACCTCAGCGCCCGGCTGAAAGAATACACCTGGCAGCGAGGCTTCTTCCCCAAAGTGGAAGATGCCACAGTGAATTTTCACGATAGGCCGTCACAGTGCAGTGGGTACACGACTCTTGTGAAAGACAATTTAGCGACATGTGTCACAAGCCAAAGTCTTCAGATTCACTTCCGGAACTCTGGCTTCGAGAAAAACCGAAAATTCAGCAAGAGCTTTATGCATGAGGATGCTCACCACAGTGTTATTTATACGACTTCTATGTTGGCGGTAATAAACATCTCCAACAGGAGGTAGCACAAGCCCGTTTTGTATGCCCTCCACATTCATTGCTACCTGTGAGATTATTGTGGCGCTATTCTTACCGGGAAATATGCATGGGAAAAAGTGTGTGTGTGTGTGTGTGTGGGGGGGGGGGTTATGGGTAAGTTACTTTTTCATCTATTTGCCAAACAACCTATCAGATGGTTTTATTTATTCTTTAATTATCTTGACTAGCATGGCATATTTATTGTATGTATACTTATATTGGTGTTTTATTGTTTATATTTCTTTTATAGTTAAATTTATTTACAATTTCCAAAGCTGGAGCAATGGCTAATTCAGTCTCGACTGCAGGGCACTTACAGGTGCTGGAGGGTGTGTGGAGAGACATGCAGTTGGGAGGTAGTAAGGAGGTGCCTGTTTTCTTGGGAGTCCCCTATGCAAGTTCAGTTAAAACCTGCCCATCTGTTGTGTCTACAGGAAATATACCTGCAGGGAAAACAAGGGCAAGGGAACCAAAGAGAGGTGACTGTGAGGGAGGAGAGATGACAGAGGGACATAGCAGGGAATGCAGAGCTGAGCTGTCCGCTCCCATACGTTTACACCGGAGGCCCAGGTGAGTGACAGACCTCTCCAGGTCACACAGCTGCTCTGGACCCAGAGCTCCACTTCTACAGCTGAGTTTTGCACTCCATGAAAAAGGAGATCCATCCCTGTGTCTTCATGTGGAATGAGTCTTGGGGCCCATATTGGGAGCTTACTTTTCTTCCCATTCCCTCGCCCTGTGGCCCGCCTCTCCCGATGCCTTCCCCTCAGCCTGAGGACTCAAAGTGCTCCCAGGAAGGGAGTGTTGGCCAGTGGTGTCGCATTTCAGCACCTGAAGTAGAGATCAAGGATGGAAAAACACAGTTTTCTCAACAAATTCTTTGCAATCAGAACTACTTTCCCAAAAAACCGAGTTTTTGTTTATTTGGTCTTTTAAGCAAATTACTGATATACGCAACAGCATGGCTGTATCTTAAAACATGTCGAGCAAGAGAATCCAGACAAGAAGAATTAGAATAAGAAGAAGAAGAAGAGAAAGAGAGAGTACCTACTGGCCCAAGGACTCAGAGCTGGGATTGGAACCCAAGTCTGGGTGACTTTAAAGCTTATCCTCTTTCTACTGCTCCCCAGGGACCCCTGGCTCCCCATCACCCCCCTTCCCTTCTAGTCTGGGCTCTGGGGAGGCCCTTGGACAAGTCCCGTCCTGTGTCTGAAAAATGAGAAGCTTGAATTGGATTGCTCATAGGATTTCTTATGGTTCTAACATCCTGGGACTCTATAAGTCTAATTCTCTTTTAAAATTTACTTATTTTTGACTAGTTAGTAGTCACATGATACAAAATTCAAAACACTCCTGATGGTATGAATGTCAAGGACCAGGCGAGACTAAAGATGTGTGGTGACTAAATGCAGTGTGGTCTCCTGGACTGGACCCTGGAACAGAAGAAGGACATGAGTGGGAAATATGGGAAAGTCAAGTAAATTGGAGTGTAGGTAACAGTAATGTGCCAATGCTGGCTTCTTAGTTGGGACAAAAATGCCATGACCATATAAAATGTCAACATGAGAAGAAACTGGGTGAGGAGGTATATGAGAACTGTTTGTATGACTTTTATAACTTTTCTGTGAATCCAAAATAAAAAGTTGTGTTTGGTTGGTTTTTGGTGTTGTTGTTTTTTTTTAGAGTATAAGGTGAAATGTTTACCTCTCTCCTCTGTCTTGGGGCCACCCAGTCCCCTCAACCAGACAATCAATGTTACCTGTTTATTATCCAGCCTTTCAGAGCTATCTTGGTTCAGAGGTCAACGCTCAACGCCTAAGCAACACCAGCCTGGCTGGGCTTATAGTTGTGATAGTTATTGCCAAATTGCCCTCCATGGAAACGGTGCCAATTTATTCTCCCAGACAATGTGTATGAGGACCTGTCATTTCACCAATGCTGACTGTTGTCTGAGACCAATTCACTGCAGTTTAAATGAGATTGTCAACTCCCAAAATGCTCACGAGCAAACCTCTCTAGAATGCAGTCCCAGAACAGGGTCCATTCTGAAGCACGCAGCGGAGGCAAGCAGGGCAGCTGCAGTGGCTGGAGCCGCCAGGTTCTGAGGAAGTGATAGCCGGATGATTAGCATTCCTAACACCAATTGCTACTGGCCTCGGGAGATGTCCACAGCGGGCATCGTCCCTGCTGCACAGCACACAAAGAGTCAAGCCTCACAATTTTGCTCATAGTGGGGGGGGGGGGGGGGACCCACAGGTCACAGTGTTCAGGTTACAGGTACAAGAAAATCCCTTTGCAGAAAGAAGACAGCAAATCCCCAGGGCAGTTGAAAGGACAAAACTTTCTTCACCTCATGACTCTCCAATGAATAAACTGGTTAAACATGGTTTGGATTTACTGGACATGAAAACAACTGGATTAAGTATAATCTAGCAGAAAGGAAAGGAAATGTACCAAGAACGCTCAGTATGACAAAGCTTCAGTGTTTACCTCTGCCAAGCAGGGATGGCCGCTCCAGTTTTACAGCCAAACTCTCTTAAATGTTTAACTTTCCCTCAGATCAAGATAAGGAGCCTCTGCTATGATGGCCTCTTTGATAACAACACTGGTGTCCAAGCAAACTGTGCCCGGACCAGGGGCACCGATGCCCAGGAGGGCAGAGGCCCCGGCTCGCCAGTCTGCAGGCACCGCTGTCAGGGCTCTGGCCTAACTGCCAGCAGCCCAGCATTGCACAGCACAGGAGCGGAGTCAGGAAGAATCCCTTTCATGGCTTCCTGGCTGTGTGACCTCGGGCAAATTACTTCAGCTCTCAGTTCTCCGCCCTAAAGTGGGGACAATACCCACCCCACAGGGTTGTTTTCAGAATTGAATGAGGGAACACATGTAAAAAGCCCGGCTAAAACCTAAGCCTCTGGAGACAGGAGGCCGGTTGTTTTCCAACCGCCCTCCCCCTCCTCCTGCACACACGGCAAGCAAACCTGCCCCGTGTGGTGCAGACTCACGGCACATCCGAACCACACTCTGCCACAGGAATCCGTTACTTCTAGTAACAGAGATCCCTTCTCCGGTGTTTATAAAAGAGTAAAGTGAAATATATAGGACTACAAAAGAAACCAACTTGTTAAAATACATGTACTAAAGTATATTTTAAAACCTGGAGATAAAATGTGTCTCTGTAACACATGAAACAAGATCTTAGGGCTGGTCTATAACTACAATAATTTTCAAATAGTGAGTGTATGTAGTTCAAGATCCGCAACAACAAATGTGATATGACATATTCACAAGTTCTGTTTATACTACTCTTATGGCTTGTTCCTACATTCATAGTGGAAGAAATGCTAAATTTCAATTAGAGAATACTAAGTATAAAGATGCGACTTTTCCCCTGCCCAAATCCGGACTCCAGGTTAACTCAGGTGTTATAAAATATCACCATCTCTGGTCTCAAGACTACTGACAAAAGGTGTTTCAAAACTGTCAAGCTGCCTAGCCGGTGTAGCTCAGTGGTTGAGCGTCGACCTATGAACCAGAAGGTCACGGTTCGATTCCTGGTCAGGACACATGCCCAGGTTGTGGGTTTGATCCCCAGTGTGGGGCATGCAGGAGGCATCTGAGCAATGATTTTCTCTCATCATTGAAGTTTCTATCTCTCTTTCCCTCTCCGTTCCTCTCTGAAATCAATACAAATATACATATTTTAAAAGCCTTTCACACATTAATCAGTTATTTAAAATTCCGTTTGATAATTACATGTGTCATATCTGACTCTGGTTCTGATGATTCCTTTCTCTCTTCTGTGTTTGCTTTGCCTTTTGGCATGCCTTGTAATTTTTTGTTGAAAGCCAGACATGTTGTACTGAATAATAGAAACCGAGGTAAACAGGCCTCACATATGAGGATTTACCTGGGTGAGGGAGTGGACTGTGTTTAATGTTTGCTGTAGTTATAGCACCAGAGGCTGCAAATTCTTCCTTTTGTCTCTGTCTTAACTTTGGTTTTCCCTAATTATTCCTCCTCAAGAGTCTGTCTTGCAGCTTTCAGCTGTAATCCACTATGATTATACTGGAGCCCTGGTGGTGTGGGGTAATATTGGGGGATGGGGTTCTATAATCTCCAGGTCAAATCTCAGTGTTTCCGTGGGCCTGTAACCTTCACGAGTGTTTCCCTGATGGTATAGCTTTCCCCTTGGCACCTTCCTCCCTCCGTGCCTGAAGCTTTCCCAATACATTTCCTTGACGTCTTCGCCCCTGTTGATGTATTCTTTTTCCCCTTGGGTGAGACAGGACGGCTAGATGGGCTAGAGTGAGAATATCCTTCCCTCGGGGATAAGGCTCTGGCAGTCTTTTACCCTTCAGAGTAGGCCTTTGTAATAAAGTTCTAGGCATATTTTACAATGATTATTCATCTCCTCTCCCTGCCAGAGCCATAGGGGGTCTTTCTTGTTCTTCACTGTGGGGATCTGGTGGGGTTCCTGGAGGGAAAGCCCAGGAACCTGCGGAGACCCCTCTAAGACTGCGACCACACTCAACCTCCAGCAATTCATCAACGTTACCATGTATGCGTTCCTACCCGCTTATCGCTCCAGCAGTTTCTGCTCCAGGGACACAGATTCTGTCTCTCCAGATTTGGGGGCGGGAATTTGCCCTGCAACCTCAATTCTCTGATGGGTGGGTCCAGGAAAGGTCAATTTCAGTCTGTTCAGCTATCTCTTGTTATAAGGACAAGATCTTTACATGTTTCAAGCTCCTTACATGTCAGAGCTGAAACCAGAGTCCCCTTTATTTTATTTTGAATGGCCATTCCCTTCCCTCCATCTTGTCCCATACCGGCCCTGTCTCCTATCTGGCTGTACTCACAATGAACTTTCCATGACAGTGTTCTAACAAGACTGAGTTTCTTGAGAAAAAGGCCCATATTTAACCCCTTGTCTATGTAACACTTTGCCCATATAAAATGCTAAACGCATTGATTTTACTGGTCACTTCCACGTATGGCACTCATCTAACAGTAAAAGCTTCGTGGGGCGGTGTTCCCCAGCACCCTGTCCTCTGAACTCCCTTTTGGGCTTTGGAATGAATTTTCCCAAGGCAAACTTCACTTACTGTAAATCAAGATTTACAAAAGTAACTTCTCAACATCTGATAAGTCCTGACATTTTCTCAATTTTCTGATTTCTTTTTGTAATGACTTAAGTAGCCAGGTTAAAGTAGCCAAGATAAAATCTGACCAAATTCTGCCCTAGCTGGTTTGGCTCAGTGGATAGAGCATTGGACTGCGGACTGGAAGGTCCCGGGTTCATTTCCGGTCAAGGGCACATGCTTGGGTTGTGGGCTCGATCCCCAGAAGAGGGTGTGCAGGAGGCACCCGATCAATGATACTCTTTCATCATTGATTTTTTTTATCTCTCTCTCCCTCTCCCTTCCTCTCTGAAATCAATAAAAATACAAAAAATAAATAAAAAATAAAATCTGACCAAATTCCTAGAAATCAAAGGGCCTCTAGCTAAGTACCCAAACCTGACTATTTCCAAATTATCTGGGAATATATTTTTTTAAATAAAGTCTTGGACCCAATCTTGAGAGTAATTGTGGTATACAGCTAAGTTTGGGAAAATAGGATACTTCTAATCAGCAAGCTCTTCAGGTCAAAAAGTGCTTTGATACCCTCACTTAAAGTCAAACTAAAAAAAAAACAAAAAAACAAAAAACCTAAAAAACCCCCCAGCCATTTAATCACTTATGTTCTGCCTAGAGGACATAGGAAATGTTACTGAAAATTCACCCTTTCATTCACTCAATAAATTTATTGAGCATCAAAGAAGGCCTGGGTACCAAGTCACAGCCCCTGTCCACAAGAAGAGTCAGATATACTTATTCCAGGGCCATCACATCCTGGCTAACCTGGAGTATGTCACTTAAGCTTTCAGAGCCTCAGTCTTCTCATCTATAAAGGAGAATATTATTTCATAGGAAAGTTCTCTGACAAAGATCACAAAGGAACTATTGAGGAAGACATACTCTACCCTTCTAAAAGTTTCTAACTTGTTCCCAGTCCAAATGCTTGCATAATGTAATAATCCCAGCTAGCACCTACTGAGTGGTTCATCTATATGCCAGGCAGTGTGCTAAGCTCTCTACCTGTCCATCCACATTTCAAACAAATATTATCTGTAAAGGCCTCCCCCTTTCATCGGCTATATTCATCCTCACTCCTGTAACCAAAACAGGCAAAGTAAGCCAAGGCAACCGGAATAGGACTTTTAACGTAGAGTGGGCCATAAGAGAGCCAAGTTGAAAAGCCACAGGATGTAATAAATAAAAGATGCTCCCGGCAACCCCCACCAGAGGTCATCATCACTACTGAGGATCACAATGGGCAGAACCTCCAAAGAAAAAACCAAATACCAGATAAACCCACCCAAAAACTGCCATGGATTTAGTGGTACCATTTGCTGTTACTACTAATATATCTGTGATTACCACTGCCATCAGTGAACTAGTATTAAGCCTTTACACATCCCAGACATTGGTACTTCACAGCTCTAAGTTACTCAAGGTGCCACTGATGTTGACCCTCTACAGCTGGCAGGAGTTGAGACGAAGCAATTACTTACTAGGACACAGAGCCCATGACTCTTGCTGCATAACCCACTGCCAAGTTCACTTCCATTCTTTTAGGAAGACTCTTAAGGGCTTCTAGAACATCCTCCTGTGTGGTTAGAGTTAACAGCCCCTGCATTTTTACTTTACAGGTTAAAGATGTAATTTTAACATAGACCATGGTTTCACTTCTCTGAAAGACAACACTGAAGAATACCATCCCTGGCAAAAACATGTTACCTGGAATAGATAACTTTTCGCGTAACTTAAAACCTTCAGCTTTCTGGAGTATGCCTGCCCTTAGGAAACTGTAGTGGTTAGAAGTAAGCAGGCCAATACAGCGCATCCTAAACCACATTATTCCCTCATATATGAATGACCAAAATCAAAATTCCACAGTGAGTGGAAACCTCAGCACTATTGACATTTTTCTACTGTGAGAAGCTATCCTGTGCCTCACAGGGTCTGTAGCATCTCTAACTCCTGCCCCACTGGTTTTCGGTGGCATTCTCCAGTAGTGACGAGCAACATCATCTCAGGATGTTGCCAAATGTCCCCTGGGGTTAAAGTCATCCCTGGTTGAGAACCACTGCTTTAGTGGTATCATTCAGTTTAGCAGAGCTACCATTACTTTGTTCTGAATACCGAAAACAGACTTTATTTCTCTAGCTCAATGAAATAAAATTCACATTGTTTAGCTTTGTGTCTTATAGTAAGTGAAAGCTCCAATATTATGGAATTGTGAAATACTAAGGCTTTATAGGGCAGCTCTGACTTTGCCCTGTGATTTCCAATCTTCTTGGTGGAAAACCTAATTTGACTGAGACCTAAGCTGGTTTCCTCTCAAATGGACAGACGTGTCTCTAGGTGCTGCTCTGGTGTGGAAGGACAAACTTGCCTTACCTTGGGGATGAACTCTGGGTCACTGTGGGTCCCATAAGCACCGGATGTTGTGCAGAGTCAAACTAAAAACCACATTCTGGCTGCAAAGCTCTGGCCATACCACAGGCTACGCAGCAAGGAGTCATGTATTTTCTGTTTGTTTGTTTTTCTTTATCATTCACTAGAGGCCCGGTGCATGAATTTATGCACGGGTAGCATCGGGCCAGCCTGCCCTGATGGGGGCCCATCAAGGCTGGGCCGGTGGGGGGAGGGGCCATGGGCGGTTGGCCAGCTGGCCCCGCCCCTGATTGGGGTATTGGGAGCCAACTGGGGACCGGGCTGGCCGGGGTTCAGGGGACGATCAGGGCCCAGATCAGGCTGGTTGGCTGCTGCAGCGCGCGTCATAGCCACCATTCCAGTCGTCCATCATTCCGGTCACTGGGCTTTTATATATATAGATACAAGTCAGGCTTTTTTATCATTTATACAAGTTTGTCTTGGTTAAAGAAGATCAAGAGTGCCACTATCCCAAACCAAATTAGAGAGCATGAATCTGCTGACTACAAAAAAAGTTTTTACACCCTTGCTAAGTTTAAGTCACTCAGATGAACTACAAAAAAAAAAAAGAAATTCTTCTATAAACTAGGAGACATGGTATTGACTTATCTTAAAAGGCCTTCAAAAAAGAATGACTTGAGATTATAAAGCATTTTTCAAATACACAAAGTACTTCATAATGACTCAATAAGCCTTAAGGAATGCTTTCTTTTTCTTAGTACATCACTTTTTTTGTTGTGTAAAAGAAAATACCCCATTCAAAGGGTGGTGGCATATTTGATATCACCACTGTTTAAAGAGGAATGAAGTTACAGGAATGAGAAGTATATAATTAGTAAATAATCCCTCTCAACAAGTGAGTTAAGTAGGAAAGTTATAAAGGAAGAAAAGAAAAGCCGGAGGCAACACAATCAGTGCATATCAGAAATGCAGTTTTATTTTTATTTGAAAACAACTTAAATTTTTAGACAAATGATTTTAGTATATAAATTTGATTTTGTTTTTGTACAGAATATAAAGATTCCCCTCGTTGATCTTCCATGTGAAGGGCATTACAAGCCTGAAGGGATACATTCTGCATACGAGTGTGTATCTTGTGTGCAGGATGCTGGCAACCAGTGGTCCAGTGCTCCTACACGTAAGTTAGGTCAAGGACATCACATATTAAAAAGGGGATAAGAGATTTCTAGTTAATCAGATTCAAGAAGCAAACATGACACAAAAACTGTGCAGCTGAGACGAGTTCAGTAACTTTAGTCGGGACACTGCGGATTATGCTGGAGTAACAGGTGTGTGAGGTGATAGTGTGCAGCACATTAAAGAGCAAGGAAGAGCTATTATATAGAAAGGCTGGAATGAGGGATTTCACTAAAGCAAATTAACTTCTTGTCAACTGCCAAAGCAAAACAAAACAGAGCAGAGCGCATGAGTGTTAGTATACTGCAGGCATGTTAGACCAGTTTCTGTGCAGCATGCTAAGTTAGTTAGAACTTCTTCACTGGCGCATACGATCATTCATAGTCACAGAAAGTTTTTTTTGCCACTTCTCGGCAAATTTCAGGCATGTCGTATTTTAGATGGAGTATAGCTTTTATCTATTATTTCATCCTGTAAAAACATGTGGAGACAACGTTCATTCTGTGCCAGAGGATGACCAGCGACCCTACGAATAAAAGAGATAAATTTAGTCCAATCTTTTATAAAAAGAGGTGGGAGGAGTTGTCAAACACATAGTTTAAAGTTAGTAAGCAAATACAATTTAGTAATTGTAGGTGTTACTCGGAACTGCCCATAAAGGTATGCTCTAACAACGTTACCAAAGTTTATGGTAAATTTTCTTTCCTTTGGTTCACAAGGTAATTTGAAAACATTCAATCACTAGCGTTGCACTGCTTCTGGCATTATGCACCCAGTCAGCCTCTTTACCTATTAGATAGTATATTATAAAAACTTAAATTAACTTTAATATTAAAAGTGAAATAAGACCTGATTCTGAGAATCCATTTTAAAGAAGGAAAAGATATAGGATTAGAGCTAGAAATACACTGGAGTTCAATAAAAGCCCCAAATAGTAAGAAATAGGCACCAATGTACAGAGGGTGTTTTTTTTTTGGGGGGGGGGGGGGGGTTGCCTTTATTTATTTAAAAGCTTTATTTATTGATTTTAGAGAGAGGAGTGGGGAGGGGAAGAGAGGAAGAGAGAGAGAGAGAGAGAGAGAGAGAGAGAGAGAGAGAGACACATTGATATGTTGTTCCACTTGTTTATACATTCTTTGGCTGATTCTTGTGCGTGCCCTGACTGGGGATTGAACCTGCAGCTCTGGCATATTGGGATGATGCTCTAACCAACAAAGTGACCTTAGCCAGGGCTGCTTTTAAAGGTTTCCACTAGACCTAATACAAGATGAGACTGGGCAAAGAGACTTCTATTTCAGAATTTAAAAACATCTAATCTAGCAATGCCTTCTCTAAAAGGAAAGTATGTTCATAAAAAGAAAACGAAGGTCATGTCTACAGTAGGTAACTAGAAGTTAAAGGCTTTGTATAACTTTTCTTCTGTTTACTTACCACTCACAGATCTTCAAACCACTGGATAAAATTAAAGTGCTTCTAATAAATAGCTCACACAACCATATTCTCTAGGATTTGGCCTTATTTGGTTAAACTTAAGACAATACATAATTATTCTGAATGCTTTCCTGGCATAACTCTCCCTATTGGCCTTTTAAAAATTCCCATTTTTAAGTGGAAATAAAATTTTAAGTTATAAATTTTACTTTGAGCTTAAGAGTTTCTAAAATAAAAGATAAACCCTAAATCTTCTTGCATTTCCAAAATAATGTATTTTGCCATAAAAATTTAAAAATGTGCATTTTTACAAGACTTGCTGATAATACCTCCATCTGCAATCAAACAAAATTATTTCAAATGTATTTTAAGTTTTATTGTTCCTACTAGAACATACCTTAAATCAGAATCATAAGTAAAACTGTATTTTTAAATGCTATAATTTTAAATGCAATTTGCATAAATTAACCAAGAAAAACAAATACAAAACTTAAGTCAAAACAAAGATACTCATTTACAATCACTCAAGTGTATTTTATCATATGATATTCAACTTGTTATATACTGCTACTTTGTTTAAATAATACAAAAAATTAGTTAGGAAATGGCCAAAAAGAAAAGCAACATTAAAGTTTAGCTTAATATAAAAATTACTAGTAGTCACATAAGGTAGTCTCAGAACACTGTTCCCTCTTACACCCTGAGAATCAGAAAGCACTTACTTGTTTATAAACTGCTCCAGCCCTTGCTTCCTTTCTTCAATGAAATTGTCATCAAATATTCCATCATCTCCTCTAAAAGGAAGTTGACGCAAAAATGCTTTCCCAGGGAGTGGGGGAACTACAACCTAAAACAACATAAGGAAAGAGCGTTCTCAAACATGCTAGTTGTGAACATTTATAGAGCACAACATGAAGATACAGTATATCCTCACTATGACAGCCATCCCACTGTCAAACTTGTTTAAATATAAAAGGGAATCAGCAAAAAACACAATGAAAAAATATTCAATGCAAAATAGCTCATCAGAACAAAGCTCCTTAATGGCTGGGCCCCTAGCTTAATTATCACTTTTCCTGGACTTATTAGCAAAGCACAACTATACAAAGAGAACATTCAAGCAATACTGAAATAAAAGCCGCCACGCCCCCCAGACAGTTTTGATGTCACTTGGGAAAGACAATGCTTTATTCTGATGGAAACTGCAGGGACCAAAATCAACTCTCAATTCAACAAAGAAATAAAATATTAACAATGTTGACATAGGCAGGTAAGAATTAAGTGATCAGTTTCTTCTACCTCAGACCATCCTGTACATGGTATATCCTACTTGTGTCTGAGGTGATGATAAAATAATCAACAACTTGTCACCACTTTCATTTCCTAGGCTAAGAAACATGTTAACTTTCTCCCACATCTGCTATCCTACCTTTCCCCAAAGACCTGTCATTTCTTCCTTCCCACCCTATAGGAACATCCCAAATTTTGCCCTTCAAAGCCTAACTATCCTCTAGGACCAACTTATACTGTATCTCTCTTCTGGAAATTATTTGGAGGTCAAATGTTTGTTTGAATTAAACAGCAGCTAGCTAGCTCTTTATTTCACAGGTTAGTTTGGCTTCTTTATCTGAGAGTTTCTCAACCATGGCACTAACTACATAATTCTTTGTACTGGAGGCGGATTTTCTTTTGCACTATAGAATACTTAATAGCATAGATACCACCAGTAGTACCCCTAGTTACGACAATAAAAAATGTCTCCTAAAGTGTCAAGTGTCTCCTGGGGGACAAAACTGCCTCTGTGGAGAACCACCAATCTAGACTATTAATGCCTTCAATCAAGAACCCTCTTAGATTACTTATGGTCATTTTAATAAAAGCTGGGCATACAAAATAGAAGCTGAAATAGCTGTTAAATGACCAACCACTTAGCTGGAACCTATCTTACACCAAAACAGAAAAAAAGGTGTAATCACACAACGCAAAGGAGAACTATAAACAGTAAACAACAGTAATACAAATCATATGTATTCTAAGATGTAAAACTTCAAACCCTTAAAGCAGAGTTTCTATAACTAGGAGTTATCCTAAAACAATAATTCAACAGGGTAAAAAGGGAAAGAGCAACACAACTTCATACAGATTAGCAAAAATAATCCTACATAATAAAAGGCTAATATGCAAATCGACTGAATGGCAGAACGACCGGTCGCTATGACGCATACTGACCACCAGGGGGCAGATGCTCAATGCAGGAGCTGCCCCCTGGTAGTCGGCGCGCTCCCACAGGGGGAGTGCCACTCAGCCAGAAGCCCTGAGCCAGGCTCATTGCTAGCGAGCAGAGCAGCAGTGGCAGGAGCCTCTCTCGCCTCCACAGCAGCATGAAGGATTTCCGACTGACAGCCTAAGCCATCAGTCGGACATCCTCCAAGAGCTCCCAGACTGCGAGAGGGTGTAGGTCAGGCTGAGGGAACCCCCAGAGTGCACCAATTTCGTGCACCAGGCCTCTAGTAATAAAATAAAATGGTAACAGCTATTATTATCTGATCGATGTATTAACTAACCTTATTGTGGTAATCATTTCACAACATATACATACATCAAATCATTATGTTGTACACCTTAAACTTCCACAATGTTATTTATCAATTATGTCTCAATAAAGCTTGGGGGGGGGGGGGAGAAGACACTTCTTTCCTATAGTCATAAAAAATTTCCTTTGTTTTCCAAAACTTTCCTAACTTGTTTTGTACATTTACAGATCAAAAGATCTATAATTTACATACAATGAGTTATAAATCTTTATTCCCAAATAGCCAAATGTTTCAACCCCATTTACTGAATATAGATTCCTTTCCCCACTTATCAACAGTGTTTTTTTGTTATGAACTAAATTTCCAATAAACACATGGGTCAGCTTCTAAATTATATTACATCCACTAATCTACTTGCCCTTCAGAACAGTCTAAAGATATGTTCTGGTGTCTGTAGGTGCTTAAATATACATTGAAAATAATTTCTGGCTATTTTTGAGCTTTGTCAGATTCTAAAGTTCATACATAAATTTGTAAGTTTATAAAGACCCTGACAGATACCTTTATAAGAATTTTATTAATTTACTAGAGGCCTGATGTATGAAAATCGTGTAAGAGTAGGCCTTCCTTCCCCCGGATGCCAGCACTGGCTTCACTCTGGCACCGGGGACCTGGGCTCCCCTCTGGCTGACGGCACCTAGGCTCCCCTCTGGCCGCCAGTGGGCAGCCCGGGACCCGGGCTTCCCTCCTGTCGCCAGCTTCATCCGGAAGGTGGTCCGGAAGGACATCAGGTCTAATTAGCATGTTACACTTTTATTATTAGAGATAAATAAGTATGGATACTGCCTTACTTCTGTCAGGTCTACTGCTAAAATGCCACCTCTAAGTGAGGCCTTCCCTTGACTATCCTATATGAGTAGCTCTCTCTTAGTTTAAACTCTTTTTTTAAAAAAATATATTTTATTGATTTTTTAGAGAGGAAGGGAGAGGGATAGAGAGTTAGAAACATCGATGAGAGAGAAACACTGATCAGCTGCCTTCTGCACACCCCTCACTGGGGATGTGCCCGCAATCAAGGTACATGCCCTTGACGGAATCGAACCTGGGACCTTCCAGTCCGCAGGCCGACGCTCTATCCACTGAGCCAAACTGGTCAGGGCTAAACTCTTAATTTAATTTGTTTTAGAGCACATCACCATTTGATGTTATATATATATCTCACTATTTTTTCTGCCTTTCCCTCACCACCATCCCAACTTATCCAAGCGAATGTAAGCATCATGAAAATGGGGACATTAATTGTTCACAACTCTATTACTCAAAGAACACACTGAATGAGCTCTCAAATGTTTACAAGGTAAATAAATCTTCAAAGTGAATTATTTGGTTGAAGCATTATCCTGTATACCCACTAAAGGTTGCAGTTGGATTTCCAGTCAGGACACATACCTAGGTTGCAGGTTCAATCCTAGTTGGGGCATGTACAGGGACAACTGATTGATGTTTCTCCCTTTTTCTCTCTCCCGCTACCCTCTTTCCTCTCTTTAAAAATCAATAAACATACCCTCCAGTGAGGATTTTTTTTAAGAGAGAAAAAAGTGAATATTCCAAAACAAGAATGTAGTATTTCTATTTATTACAGTCTTTTTTTGTCTTTCAGTAAAAAATTTTTTCCCCTAATCCTCACTGGAGGATATGTATTTTTTTAAATTGATTAGAAAGAGAAGGCAAGGAAGGAGGGAGAGAAACATTGATGTGAAAGAGAAACATTGTTCAGTTGCCTTCTGAATGCATCCCAACCAGGGGTCGAACCTGCAACCTAGGCATGTGCCCTGACCAGGAATTGAACCCACAACCTTTTGGTGCACAGGACAACAGTCCAACCAACCGAGCCACCCAACTAGGGATTAGTTTTCTTTATATTTCTCAAAAAAGCTAATCTGAAGAATATCAGCATATATCACACAAAGTATGCTAAATTCTGGTTTAAAAACTTTTTAAAAAACATTGATTTCAGAGAGGAAGGGAAAGGGAGAAAGAGATAGAAACATCAATGATTAGAGAGAATCATTAATCAGCTGCATCCTGCATGAAACCTGCAACCCGGGCATGTGCCCTGACCGGGAATCGAACTGTGACCTCCTGGTTCATAGGTCGAAGCTCAACCACTAAGCCACACCAGCCGGGCTAAGAAATTTTTGTTATATATAAATGTATAATGATGAAAAATGTACTTAAGAGTCAGTAAAAACACTGGAAATACAATGATATATGAGATGTATTGAGGAAGAGAAACTTGGCAAAGGGTGTGGAGGGGAAGGTAGAATAGGAAGAAGGAAAGGAAGCAATAGTAAGATAATGCTAAGAAGTAAGTGTTATCCAACTGTGAGTCAGCAAAGGCCTCAATTAGGCCACTAACGTAGACAAGAGAAGGAAGAGAGTTCTGAGGAAAAATTACAGACTTCCTCCATCTCCCATGAAATAAGACAAAACTAAACTATTTGAAAAAAAGAAATCATATTTGTTTTACCCACTTTATTCAAAGTAATTTTCTGAGAAATAGTAAATATTAAAATTTGGAATGTTTTGCTTTCAAGTTGCATTACAAATAATTCTTACCTTGCTCTCTCTTTCTAATTCACTTCGCAGCCATTCAAAGTCACTGTATCTTCTTCTAACTGTAGATTCCTTCAGCTTGAAAATAGGCAGATTTGTCTGAAACAAAAAAGATCACTCCTAAATTGAAGCATATTACAGGGACTTTCAAATAAGGAGTGGTGAGATCTGTCTGTCAAATTAATAACATGGCAAACCTGGTGACCTTAAGATAAGAAAGTCACAAAGTTATTAAGGTGTCATTTTATCTTTAGCAAAATGAAGCTTAGCTGTTAAAAAAGTATGTTATTTACACTACAGTACACTTCCTATATGCACATTTGCACATATACTATTGGATGTCATTCTGTCTGAGGTTAGTTACATAAACAAAAGATTTTGTTTTGTTTTACATAAACAAATAGATTTTTTCTATTTCAGTGATTTATAAAAATGTCAACTGAACAGGGTGAAGATACAGCTAGCTGATTGCAATCCAGTTTAAATAGCACCTCAGTATATAATGCTCATTAGAGAAATAGACCTTAACTACTTTGAAATGAAATACAAAATATTTTATTATTACTAGATTAGATGTTGCATAATGGAAGAAATAAAGAATTATTCTTAATGATCTTTAAAAATGCCAAAAAGTCACTCTTGACACTAGTAGGAAACCAAGAACCATACACTTTAGATCAGATTCACAGATCCAGAGCTTTACAGGCTGAGGGGAAAATTAACAATGAGAAACATAGTGCCCAGTACTTGGAGGTTACATCCGAGTGGAAGAAAACTTTTAGAGATTGCATAAATCACTTCTGTCAACTTCTAAGTTTAAAGTAACAAGAAAGACTTCTGTTATCTTTTACTGATCCCTAAAAAAAGAGAGAACATAGTACCAAATCCAATAAAAAGTGGTTTATGATTAAGGACAATTAGCGGAAGCTGTATAGCATCACAATTTTATTATCAAGAATAATTTTTTTTAAGAATAAATTTTATGAGCCCTCATTCACTGGTCAGGTCGAAACGGCCCCGGTGTGGTAGGGACAACCCCGGTCAGGTTGAAATGGCCCCCGTGAGGTAGGGACGACCCCGGTGAGGTTGAAACAGCCCCCGTGAGGTAGGGACGACCCCAGTCAGGTCGTCACGGCCCCGGTGTGGTAGGGACAACCCCAGTCAGGTTGTAACAGCCCCGGTGTGGTAGGGACGACCCCGGTGAGGTTGAAACAGCCCCCGTGAGGTAGGGACGACCCCAGTCAGGTCGTAACGGCCCCGGTGTGGTAGGGACAACCCCAGTCAGGTTGAAACAGCCCCGGTGTGGTAGGGACGACCCCGGTGAGGTTGAAACAGCCCCCGTGAGGTAGGGACGACCCCAGTCAGGTCGTCACGGCCCCGGTGTGGTAGGGACAACCCCAGTCAGGTAGAAACAGCCCCGGTGTGGTACGG
>NW_005871426.1:981788-983207 GCF_000147115.1 Myotis lucifugus | reverse complement strand
AGCGATCATGGGTCAACACTCAACCACTGAGCAACACTGGTCGGGCATTTTTCCTCCCAATAAATATATAAAAAAATTTCATGGAGATATGCAATAATCTGAAAAAACTCACAAGCCTTGTAGCCTAGAAATATGAAAAATATTTTAAAAAGTTAGATACACTATGAATGCATTAAATATATATAGATACTAGTCTATTTTATCATTTACTACCATAAAATATCTACAAATCTATTGTAAAAAGTTAAAACTTACACAATTACAGACCATACATCACACCATTGGCTGTTGAGAGAAATGTAAACAAATGTAAAGATTAAATCATAACTGCATAAAATGAACTGTAGTAATACTGTGCTACTGTAATAATTTCATAGTGACCTGTTGTATCAACTATATACTAGGTTACCCTAAAACAGTCATATATGCTTCTTTGTTATCAATTCATGAAACTTTATACCTGTAAATATGAATTTCTTTTTCACAATATCTTTACATTTTTAGTATCCAGTATGAGTAATACATGTAACATCTATAGTGTTTTGTATTAGATAAGGCAATATTGATGTAAGTTGTGACAGACGATTCATTGCTAAACAAATGACGAACTTACGGTATTGATAAATACAGCCCAGTACTGTAAATGTACTTTATTGTCCTTATGATGTTCTTAGTAACATTTTCTTTCCTCGGGCTTACTTAATTGTAAGACTATAGTATATAATACATATAACATACAAAACATGTGTCAATAGACTATTTATGTTATGGGTAAGGCTTCCAGCCAACAGTAGGCTATTAGGAGTTAAGTTTTGGGGAAGTCAAGTTGCAGGAGGATTTTCAACTGCATGGGGGGTTGGCACCCCAACCGCCAGTGCTGTTCAAGAGTCAAATGTATATACTTTCAGATTATAACTGGTCGTTACTTCAACCTTTGCACTTTAGAACTATAAACTGTTTTAGAGCTGAAAAAAAAAGTTAACTGCCACTAAAAGAAAAGACTGCCTTCTTATTTTGTATACAAATCATCATATAAAATTCACTCGTAAGAAAATTCCAATCATTTGTTAAACTTAATGCCACTGGTAATTGTCATTCAGCTAAAGAGAAGCTTTTTATTCAGGATCTTAAACCCACTTTGTAGTGGTCTAAGCTTTTTCTAAAGTGTATTAACTTCTCTATGTTGTATACCTTATAGCTTGGAATCTTCTACAGATGCTATTGGGCATAACACTGTATAGATTTCAAGCATGAAACCAAATCTCACAAGAGGTTTAAAAGCACTTGAATTTTCTTTCCCAGGTAACCACAACATTTGTCCATTGTATTAATGACTAAGAGCAAATTGCACCTAACAAGACTCTTATTATACTAAAAGTCAAGCTTATATTTAGAGATGCTGGCTTGCTGTACAGAGAG
>NW_005871426.1:977898-979515 GCF_000147115.1 Myotis lucifugus | reverse complement strand
GGGCCTGCTGGCACCCGCCTTGGCTGGCCTGGGGCCTGTGGGCTGGGGGCAGCTCCTGCACTGAGTGTCTGCCCACTGGTGGTCAGTGTGTGTCATAGCGACTGGTCATCGTTCCACCATTCGGTCGATTTGCGTATTAGGCTTTTATTATATAGGATTTAGTGCTATTTGGAATATACCCAGCTAAATTTAAAACTTACAGAATGAGCCCTAGCCAGTTTGGCTCAGTGGATAGAGCGTCAGCCTGCAGACCCATGGGTCCTGGGTTCAATTCTGGTCAAGGGCATGTACCTCGGCTGCAGGCTCCTCCTTGGCCCGAACCCTGGTCAGGGCTCGTGCAGGAGGCAACCAATCAATGTGTTTCTCTCACATTGATGTTTCTCTCTGTCTTTCCCTCTCTTTTCCACTCTCCCTAAAATAAATGGAAAAATATCCTCAGGTGAAGATTAACAAAAAAAATAAGATAAAAATTAAATTAAATTTTTTAAAAAACTTACAGAATGAAGTTTTAAATTTAAAGCACAGAATGAATTCTGCTTCTTGGAAAAATTCACATTTTTAGGTGAAGTTATTTGCCTGATTTAACCATTAGGAGAGAGACTGGCTTATTGTAGGAAAACTCTACTCTGCCAAATACAGTGTGAAAATGCAAAACCAGAAGAGAATTTATAGTCTACATGGCTAGGATGGAGCCGTGAGTAGTTGTACTTGCCCTAGGAGAAATTCACGGCAACTCTCAAGCTTCTGTGCATCTTGCCTTTTCATTTCCAAGAGGAGGGTGCATTTTGCCTAGCTCATGACAAGGTGATGGACTGTTTATGTAAGATACCTGGGATGTTCAGAAAACTAGAAAAAAACAAGACTAAAAATCTGAAGAAAACAGTTCAATATTATTTTGTTACTGTACACTTGTTCTAATAATGTACCAGAAACAAAACTCCAAAAAGATGAAACGTTATAAGAGGTCTGTTTGCCTGATATCCTTAAACTGCTATTTTTAATTAAAGGGAAACCAGCCATTTCCCACAAAGTATTACTAATCACATGGAGTAAAATCATCAGGAATCCAGACATTATATAAGAAAGAGCAGATTTCTGAAACCATGTTACAGAGCTCTAAAACAAGTGCTCCCTTCACATCTAAGCGGAGGAAACTGCCACATTATTAGTCTCCAAAGAACTGAGTCTTACACACTTACACAGGCTGACCTATTAAAGTCAGCAGCTCACAGATACCCTATATGTAACCCGATTAGCACTGATAGCTAAGCAGAAAACCAAGCCTCAAAATGTGATCACCTGAATATAGCTTAACAAAAGATATTAGAAAAATGTTTACTAGGTGTTTCTAGTATTTCTTCAGATAGTGTCACGTGTACATTTGAAAAAAGAGACTGGCAACGACATCAAAAGTATACTCAATAGACCATACTCTATTCAACCAATCCTAAGAGATGTAAATGGATGCCCCACTGCAGTTCTCATTAAACGGTTGCATTTCTCCAAATATCTACATCTAGAGATAAAGGATAAGCTGAGAAGTGCTTAAGCTATTACCTCTCCCTTCAGTACTTTTGATACTTGTTTTACCCAATCTGGAACAGCATGAATAACTGG
>NW_005871426.1:959024-977798 GCF_000147115.1 Myotis lucifugus | reverse complement strand
ACTCTAAATATGTCTGGGGAGAAGTCATTTAAGTGAAGAATAAGCTTTTAGTCTGGTGAACCTTTGAAATGTAGATTGTCACTAAGCCAAGGTATTTGGTTTAGTTTCGTTAAAAAAAAAAAGGACATGGCCTTCCAGTGATACAATTTCCCGCTATTTTAGAAGTATCCTTTATGGTATAATTTCCAAAACAATAGAGAAGAAATTATCTAGATTGGTTTAATGCACGAACCAAGTAATTCCATATACTTTTCCTTCTTTGTCTATATTCTTCATTTGTGAATTGGCAACAAGACTCATTTACAAGCTCATGCAAGGTTTTTCAATGAGCAACCATTAATGGACTTGTGGAATAACAATTCTACTGTAAGGCAAAATTCACTCATATTTGCTTATGAATATTTACATAATCCTACAGACTTCTCCAGATATAACTGAACTCTCTCAGGGACCACACAGACTTTACATCCAACCTGGACAGCTCTGGACAGGACTGAAGAGATAAAAAGTTAGTATGCACTCTGAAAAGCACTATTTTTCTCATCCCAGTTCACTTTAGTTAAGCAATTTCCTAAGGTAATAAGTGATCCTATCAAAAAAAATAAGTCTCTAACCTTTGTTTGGTTGGATTAAAAGTTTTTCTATCTTAATTGTCACAGAAAATGGGGTCTGTGTGAAGTTGGTGCACACGTTGGAGATTGTCACAGGGGTCACAGTGACCAGACTGTGACTGACCAGAAACACAGTGAGATGGGGCAAAAAGGTCAAAGAAACTCAATAGAAAAAGCCCTGTGTACACTGATCCCTTCATATATGACCCCCTGTTTTTCCAAGGCCAATATAACTTATAATCAACTAAAGACAAGACCAAGAAGTCAACTTCAATTCCAGGAAAACTGGACAAACAGATGTCTGGTAGTTTGAGTCTAACATTTTAAAATATATTTTTATTGATTTTAGAGAGGAAGGAAGAGAGAGAGAGATAGAAACATCAATGAGAGAGAACTGTTGATCGGCTGCCTCCTGCAAGCCCCTACTGGGGGCCAAGCCTGCAACAGGGCATGTGTCCTTGATTGGAATCGAACCTAGGACCCTTCAGTCCACAGGCCAATGCTCTATCCACTGAGTCAAACCAGCTAGAGCTTGAGTCTAACATTTTAATTCAAATAGCTCCACTTGGCTAAAGGTTACTGTATTAGACCAATTTTAGACAAAGGCAGATCAAAAGCTCTAGAGTGCCCTGACTGGTTTGGCTCAGTGGATAGAGTATCGGCCTGAGGACTGAAGGGTCCCGGGTTCAATTCCAGTCAAGGGCATGTACCTTGGTTGCAGGCACATCCCCAGTAGGGGGTGTACAGGAGGCAACTGATCGATGTTTCTCTCTCATCGATGTTTCTAACTCTCTATCCCTCTCCCTTCCTCTCTGTAAAAAAAATCAATAAAATATATTTTTTTAAAAAATAAAAAAGCTCTAGAGTAAGGCAGATGAAAGAACATGTTTTTTCTAAATAATCCACTTAACTATATTCAGAACTGATCACTTAATTCAACTTACAAAGCTCTTCTTAATTTTATGAATTTTCTGTCATATTCTACAGTTATAATTTTTCTACTATGCTCCCTTAGTTTTGATATTCTTTTTTTAAAAAAACAAACACATGCCCTAACCGGTTTGGCTCAGTGGACAGAGCGTTGACCTGCGTACTGAAGGGTCCCAGGTTCAATCCCGGTCAAGGGCATGTACCCTGGTTGTGGGCACATCCCCAGTAGCAGGTGTGCAGGAGGCAGGTGATCCATGTTTCTCTCTCATGGATGTTTCTAACTCTCTATCCCTCTCCCTTCCTCTCTGTAAAAAATCAATAAAATATATATTTTTTAAAAAAAAGATTAAAAACAAACAAACACATTTTTATTGATTTCAGAGAGGAAGGGAGAGGGAGAGATAGAAACATCTGATAAGAGAGAATCATTGATCAGCTACCTCTTGCTCGCCCCTCAATGGGGATCGAGCCCCATACCTGGGCATGTGCCCTAACGGGGAATCTACAAGGCCAGGCTGGTTTTGACATTGTTGAATATTCTTCATACAAAAGCTCTGAATGCCTTACATATTTGATACATATTTTCATATTCTTCATTATCTTTTCTTAAGTTGGATTTTTAAAATCTGTCTTATCAGGAAAAAGTACAGAACAAAAAAAAAACCACGTATTTTTCCATATATAAGATGCTATTTTTTTCTAAATTTGTTAGACTGAAAATTGAGGGGCGTCTTATACACGGAAGTCAGCTGAGGAGAGAGCCGCCCCCTGCGCGTAGCTGCCCATACCTTGTCAAGCAGGCTTCCTGCAATCACGAGCCCTATTGTTACTGACATCGGCTGATGCCATAATTGGAGGTGGAGGTGGAGAGTGCACAGATGCAACAGGGACCAGAGCGTTCTGAGCCATAAAGGTGTCAAAAAATAAAAAGATAAATACTGGTAAGCAATTGTCTTGCTCTGCAAAATTCAAACAATGTCATCAGCTACGCAAAAGAGCATGGATATAGAGCTGCAGAGAGACAATTAGGACCTGCTCCCACTAAGTGTATGATCAGACAGTGGAGAAAACAGGAAGAACAACTCCTTAAGATGACAAAAAAGAAGGCCTTAAGAGGAAAACCAACAAAATGGGCAAACTTGGAGCAGCACCAGAGTGTGTCAACCAAGCTTACTCAATGTCAGGCAAGAATGTTTGCAAGCGAAATAAACATTGTTGATTTTACAGGAAAGGCAAAATGGTGCTTCAATTTCATGAGAAGAAAAGGGTTGGCCATGAGAACATGAACAAAGTTCAGAAAATGCCACCAGTTTATGAGGATGATCTCACATATATAGACAGTGACTCAGAAGATAGCAGGGATACAATAGAAGTTGAAATGACTGGAACTAACAGTGATGAAGAAGAGAGCAGTGATGCAACAGAGGCTGAATAAAGTGATATACTGCATAATATCATAGTACTGGTATATAAACATTACCTGCGATAATTACTAAATAAAAATGTGTTCTGTTTTATATTTAAAATATTGATTTCTTAATTTTGGGTTGGAAAAGTGGGGGCTGTCTTATACATGAGGGCATCTTATAAACGGAAAAATACAGTAAATAAATAAATAAAGCACACACACACACACACACACACAAAGATAAAATTTGTCTTATCACAAATGGATATAGACGTTTTAGAAAACATTGTTCTTGCTCATTTTAAATGACCGCCTGAAGATGGAGGTTCCTTCTCAAAATTCAAAAAAGTACTGTGACATCAAAAGAAATTGTGAAGTTATACATTTATTGCCAGAAACTTAAGTATATTTTAGACTTTGAGCCCTAGAATTATAAATTGCAAAAGTCAAAGTACTTTTCTCCTAATGTGTGTAGTGAATGGAAGATACCATGCTTCTAAGACCTTACTTGGAATTATGGAGTGTCAAAGGCCTGACAAAGAATGAAATATTTCTAAGTTAAATTTTAATCAAGAGCCCATAACCTAAAGTATTCATCACCTGGTACACATAATTTTACACTTGTCTAGTCTCAGAAGTTAGCCCTCTCTCATTCAAGGGCACTAGATCATAACAGAAGCATAAACAACTTTATCAAAGGTTATGTGGTTCTTTCTCTTATATTCAGTGTTTTAGTAATTTTCTCTTTAGTTTGGAAAAATAATTCTTTTTTTTTCTTTTTTTTTTTTTAATATATTTTATTGATTTTTTACAGAGAGGAAGGGAGAGAAATAGAGAGCCAGAAACATCGATGAGAGAGAAGCATCGATCAGCTGCCTCCTGCACACCTCCCACTGGGGATGCGCCCACAACCAAGGTACATGCCCTTGACCGGAATCGAACCTGGGACCCCTCAGTCCGCAGGCCGACGCTCCATCCACTGAGCCAAACCGGTTCGGCGGAAAAATAATTCTTTACAGCCTATTAACTTAAGTAAGGCACTCAACTTTTTCCATGAGAAAAAAATATCTTTCACACCTTTGGTAAAGCATCTTGGCAGACGAGAAGGAGTGATAATGAGAGCCAACAGTGCTAGATTATGATGGGAAAGAAGAAAGGTAAGGCTGTGGCATATGACCAAGGATGAGGTCAGGCTGAAACCAAGTCTCTACTGACTCTCACTCTCTTGGAGTCTAGAGTGTCTCTTTCTGTTGGAAATGATCTTTAAGACAGGAGCATAGTCACTCTTATTAGTTTCCTATTGCTGCTGTAGCAAATTACCACAAACTTAGTAGCTTAAACAACACAAATTTATCTTACAATTTTGGAGGTCAGAAGTCCAAAATGGGCCTCATTGAGCTATATCAGTGATGGCGAACCTTTTGAGCCCGGCGTGTCAGCATTTTGAAAAACCCTAACTTAACTCTGGTGCCGTGTCACATATAGAAATTTTTTGATATTTGCAACCATAGTAAAACAAAGACTTATATTTTTGATATTTATTTTATATATTTAAATGCCATTTAACAAAGAAAAATAAACCAAAAAAATGAGTTCGCGTGTCACCTCTGACACGTGTGTCATAGGCTCGCCATCACTGGGCTATATCAAGGTATCATCAGGGCTGCATCAGGGAGAATGTGTTACATTGCCTTTTCTAGCTTCTAGAGCTGGCTGCATTCTTTGGTTCATGGCCCTCTCCTCCATCTACAGTCAACAATGACAGCACTCCAACCTCTGTGCCCACTGTCACATCTCCTTCTAAGGCTGACTCTCCTACCTGTTTCACTTTACAAGGACCCTTGTGATTACACTGGGCCCAACCAGGTAATCCAGGACAATGTGCCCATCTCAAGACCCTTAACTTAATCACAGATTTGAAGTCACTTTTGCATGTAAGGTTCAGAGGTTTAGGAAGTGGATATCTTTGGGGAGTCATTATTCTGCCTACAAAGTCACCCAAGTCACAAGTACCACCACCAACTATGGCATTTGGACATTCCTAGTAAGTAATGTTGCCACAAATTCTTTGAAGCTCCTTCCTTTCAAGAGATGGAGAATATTTCCCCACCCCTTGAATCTGAACTAGCCTTATGACTTGCTTTGACCAACAGAATGTGGTAGAAGGGATAAGCAAGTTTCAGAGCTGAAAACTCAAGAGGTCTCGAAACTTCCATCTTCATCCTCTTCGATTGCTATTCTAAGACTGCCATATAAGGAAGCTGGTCTAGCTGACTGGAGAATGACAGGCTATGTGGAAGAGAATAAGGCAATCCAAGTGAGAGCCAGACATGCCAACTCTCCAGCTAAAGACAGCTACATACAGGATTCTGGTCAAGATGGCAGTGTAGGTAAATGCAATACTCGAAGCCACAACAAAATTACAACTAAACTACAGAACAACCATCATTCAGAACCACCTGAAATCTAATCAAATGGAAGTCCTACAACTAGGAATTTAAAGTGACATCTAGACTGGTGAGAGGGGTGGAAACATAGACTGGGCTGGTCACTCAACCATGTTAGTGGTTTAAAATTGGGAAGGATATCTTGGCTGTAGAAGTCCCCTGAGGAGGGGTCCCAGCCCCAAAAGAGGCCTCCCAGTCCAGGGTTCCAGAGCCAGGAAGAGAAGTCTACATAACTTCTGACTATAAAACCCAGCAGGGATTGTGGCTGAGAGAGACAGAGGGCTGCTGGAGTCCTAGGGCATTCCTCTTAAAGGACCCAAGCATGGATTTACTCTGACTCACTCCCTCTGAGCTCCAGCGCTGGGCAGTAGCTTGAAAGGAACCAGGGATATAATGGGAGTAAGTGAATTGTCTGGCATCAGGGCAAGAGTTGGGAGGCAGCTTTCTGCCAGACAAAAGTGCTGGCAAAGGCCATTGGTTCCTTTTCTGAATCCCCACCCCCAATGAGCCAGTATGCAGGCACCAGATCTAAGTCTCCATCAACCTGGTTCAGCCCTAGTGATTCCCTGAGACCCTGTCCCATTCAAATTGAGGGCACGCAAGCCATTCCCAGTCACTTTTCCACACAAATGACCTCTCTTGCCTCTTGCTTCAAACTTTCTACAATCTCTCAAACAAACAGCATCTGGCCTCTGCCTACCTGCTACCTCTTGCTAAGTGGCCCTAGGCCTGGCACTAGCAGCAGTCAGCCTTGGATGGCAGCTTGGCCTCTTCTGGGCATCTCCAGCGCAGATAGCAGCCATCTGCAGATCCCTCTGTAGCTCATGCCATGTGGCCCCAGGCAGGGCACAGGCAGTGACTGACTTTGCACCTCTCGAGAGACCCCAAGGCCAATGAACCACACTGTTATCCATGTCCATGAATTCTCTTTCTTGTTCAATCCCTCCACCCCTACTCCCTACTAGAGCTGTCTGCCTGTTCTCTATGAGTCTATCTCTATTTTGCTTGGTAGTTCAGTTTGTTCATTAAATTCCACATGAGTGAAGTCAGATGATACTTGTCTTTCTCTGACTGGCTTATTTCACTTAGCATAATGTTCTCCAGGTCTATGCTTGCTGTTGCAAATGGTAAAATTTTCTTTCTTTTTACGGCAGAGTAGTATTCCATTGTGTAAATGTACCACAGCCTTTTTATCCACTTATCTGACAGACAGACACTTGGGCTGCTTCCAAATCTTGGCTATTGTAAATAATGCTGCAATGAACATAGAGGTACATATATTCTTTTATTTTTTTAAATATATTTTTATTGATTTCAGAGAGGAAGGGAGGAGATAGAAACATCAATGATGAGAGAGAATCACTGATTGGCTGCCTCCTGCACGCCACCTCACTGGGGATTAAGCCTGCAACCTGGGCATGTGCCCTGACCAGGAATTGAACAGCGACCACCTGGTTCATAGGTCAACACTCAATCACTGAGCCACCCCGGTTGGGCAGGGGTACATATATTCTTTTGAATTAGTGTTTTGATTTTCTTAGAATAAATTCCAGAAGTGGAATCACTGAGTCATAAGGCAGTTCAATTTTTAATTTTCTGAGGTAACTCCATACTGCTTTCCACAGTGACTGCACAATCAGCATTCCCAACCAACAGTGTGCAAGGGTTCCCTTTTCTCCACAACCTCGCCAACACTTGCTGTTTGTTGACTTATTGGTGATAAAGTTTTTTTTTTTAATATACTTTATTGATTTTTTTTTTTACAGAGAGGAAGGGAGAGGAATAGAGAGTTAGAAACATCCATGAGAGAGAAACATGGATCAACTGCCTCCTGCACACCCCCTACTGGGGATGTGCCCACAACCAAGGTACATGCCCTTGACCGGTATCGAACCTGGGACCCTTTAGTCTGCAAGCTGACGCTCTATCCACTGAGCCAAACCAGTTAGGGCGGTGATAAAGTTTTTACATACTTCTGTTTCCACCTGAAGATAACCAATAATGGCAAGGCAAGACAAGAGTGAGATACTGAGATATTAAGAACTAAACACAAGGAGGGGAGGCTTTGAGACTCTATCCCATATAATAAAAGCCTAATATGCTAAGTGCCGGTCGTCTCTTCAACCAATCAAAGCATAATATGCTAACAGCATGCTAAGGATGCTCAGCTGCTCGCTATGACATGCGCTGACCACCAGGGGGCAGACAGTTGACCGGTTGACCAGTCGCTATGACGTGCACTGACCACCAGGAGGCAGGCGCTCTGACTGGTAGGTTAGCTTGCTGCTGGGGTCCAGCCAATCAGGACTGAGCGAGACGGGCTGGACACACCCTGGAGCCCTCCCATGGTCCCTCCCCGGCCCCAATCGTGCATCAATGGGGTCCCTCAGACTGGCCTGCGCCCTCTCGCAACCCGGGACCCCTCGGGGATGTCAAAGAGCCAGTTTCGGCCCAATCCCGCAGGCCAGGCTGAGGGACCCCACTGGTGCACAAATTCATGCACCGGGCCTCTAGTATATCATATTTTGTTCCTCTATATCAGGGGTGGGGAATGTCTGGCCCGTGGGCCACATAAGACCCGTGAAATCATTTGGTCTGGCCCTGCCAAGGCATTAGGGGTAAGTTTATTAAATGTTTGACTAAAAGAGCAGGCTAATTTTTAAGTTGATAATTTTGGAGGGCCCAGGAATGATGTTATAAATATCCAAATGGCCCTTGGTAGAAAAAAAATTCTCCACCCCTACTCTATATGGGTTAGAATACCTAAACTTACAATAAAACAGAAAAGCTCATACCACAAGGGCAGGAATGAAAAGCAAACAAGCTGTAAGGGACAGGGGTGGAAATAACTTTAGAAAAGCCAAGCAAATAGACACATCAGTGACAAAATCAAAGTCTAAAACCAAAGAATTGGAAAGTGATCATTCCAATATTATTTGACACAAAGAGCTTTTATAAAAATTATCTGAAGTCTTCCTAAGATTTTCTGGTAAGAGGTAATGATCTCACTTATTTTGGTGGCTCAAATTACATACTCCATCAGTTAATGTCATCAACTAAAATGCTGGTCTTAAGTAAAAATTCCCACATAATTTTAAACAGTCACTGAAGGCAAAAAAAAAAAAGTTAATTATCTACTTTCAGTACCTCTAACCTAACTCAGTCCCATGATATACCACTATCAGATATGCCATTTCTTCATGCTTGCCTCCTTTCTCTACTCAACAAAATTAATTCTCAGGAAAGGATCAAAATTCATTCACATTTTAAGATTAACAAAACTAAAAAAAAAAAAAAAGATTAACAAAACTAATGAGCACTCAACTTTATTTCTTCGATATCCAGTGAACATTCTCAAAACTCTGAAATTGCAGATATCAGCAAAAAAGATGAATTAGGAGATGACCAGAATGTTGCTAAAGCTACACCTTATAAAAGCCGATCCCAATAACTTAGTATTTGCTATTGTGGGAAAGCAAAGAACAGTGTCTGTTTTTCCTTTTTTCACATGGCTGCTAGGTTACACTAAATTTTCCAACTTCCTTTGTGGCTACATGTGTCAATGGGCAGGGGTATACCTTTCCCTTGGCTAGAATGTGGATGTAATGTTGGAAGCTGGTGGTGAAGCCACAATACAAGCCATGGATTGCCCCCAAGACCTCTTCAATGTGAAAAAAAACAAACTCTATTTTTGAGGTCTCTGTGAGAATAGCCAAAACTATATTCTAATTGATACAACTTTTCTAGCAAGCTACAGCCAATGTCACACTTTACTACCATGTCCAAATTCCTAAGTTAAATATTTCTTTAAAGAAGTAGGACTCTGGTTGAAAGCTTTAAGTCATTTATCTAAGGAATCAATAAATAGCAGTAACAAGATTATAATATTGCTTTTTATTGAACACACCATCTTTCTTATCTAATGTTCAAAAAATTGCTGGCTCTGCTTACAGGGAAGCAGCATAATATAGTACAAATGTCAAAGTGTCTAAAAACAGTTGAGTGCCTTTTTGGGGGGTAAGCATGATTATGAAGGTGAGTAGGGGAAAATCTCTATAACTACATGGAATCACCATGATAGCTAAAAGTTAAGCCCTTTTAGACTTTCCACTTTAAAGGTGCAGAGTAGTGTTATTAATAAACTGTAAATAGCCTGGCCAGCGTGGCTCAGTGGTTGAGCATTGACCTATGAACTAGGAGGTCACAGTTCAATTCCCGGTCAGGGCACATGCCCAGGTTGTGGACTTGATCCCCAGTAGGGGGTGTACAGGAGGCAGCCAATCAATGGTTCTCTCTCATCATTGATGTTCCTATCTCTCTCTCCCTCTCCCTTCCTCTCTGGAATCAATAAAAATATATTTAAAAAATAAAATGTAGATTTCTTTCTTAAATGGATATATATTTTATCTTTCCTTGACTTCTGGCTTACTTCCATGTTTATTACTTAGGAATATGGACATGGATGGTATAAGACAGGCAAAAAGACTTGGTTTGGCTGAAAATAGTCAATGCTTCCCTTCTTTCATTAAAACTAAATTGTATTTTTTTTAATATATTTTATTGGTTTTTTACAGAGAGGAAGGGAGAGGGATAGAGAGTTAGAACATCGATGAGAGAGAAACATTGATCAGCTGCCTCCTGCACACTCCCGACTGGGGATGTGCCCGCAACCAAGGTACATGTCCTTGACCGGAATCGATCCTGGGACCCTTGAGTCTGCAGGCCGATGCTCTATCCACTGAGCCAAACCGGTTAGGGCAAATAAAACTAAATTGTAGTTCTAGCTGGTGTTGCTCAGTGGTTGGAGCATCAGCTGGTGCACTGAAGGGTCTCAAGTTCGACATCCAGTCAAGGGCATGTACCTGGGTTGTAGGTTCGATCCCCAGCCCCAGTCAGGGCACATGTGGGAGGCAACCAATTAACGTGTCTCTCTCATATCGATGTTTCTCTTTCTGTCTTTCCCCCTCCCTTCCACTCTCTCTAAAAATCAATGGAAAAAATATCCTCAGGTGAGGATTAGGATTTACCCAAAGAAAAATCACCAACACAGGTTTAGAAAGGCAAACACTGTTACTTTTACTAACCATCTTTGTCATAATTTTATTAGCAAACTGTACTGTTCAGCTTTATATTTTAACTAGAGGCCCGATGCACGAAATTCGTGCAAGGGGCTTGGCCCTCGCAGCCCCAGCTGCCTCGGCCCTCGCAGCCCTGGCTTCGTCCAGAAGGTTGTCCGGACGATCGTTCTGCTGTTCAGTCTAATTAGCATATTAGCTCTTTATTATATAGGATATGCCTCAACTTCAAAAGGCTACTTTTGTAACTGTGTGAGGTGGTATTAATTAAACTTACTGTCATGATCATTTCACAATTCATCGTATAGCAAATCATTATATTGTACACCCTAAATACAATGTTATATATCAATTATATCTCAATAAAACTGGAAAAAATACTAGTACAGTAAAATCATAAGAACCATACTTACCTTAAAATATGGAGTATTTTTCCAATATTTTTTAAATCTTACATGTAAAATTTACTGTTCTAAATGGCATTACAACTCTCCACATGGAATCACACAAAATATAATAAAAATGTAAAACATTAAAGAAAAAAAGGTTACTTGATTAAGTACTAGACAAGATAGCTTTTTTAAAAATATCACATTTGCCTCAATGAAAGTATACTTTCATGCCAAGTATACTTTCATACTTTCTTTTTTTTCCAAGTAGTTTTCTTGATAAGATAATCTAACATTTTAATAACTCAACTGCATATTAACACAGAAAATGTAGCTAATCACAGACTTTTATTTATTTTTTTGCTTATTTTAGAGAGAGAGAGGAGAGAAAGAGGGAGGGAAAGAAAGAGGGGGAAGGAGAGAGGGAGGGAGGAACATGAATTTGTTGTTCCACTTAGTTATGCATTCATTGGTTGATTCTTGTATGTACCCTCACCCAGAATCAAATGCACAACCTTGGTGTATCGGGACTCCTCTCTAAACCAAGCATGTCAAACTCGCGGCCGGCGGGCTGAAATGGTATGTAAAAAACATTTTAATAAAAATTTTGTAACTTTTTACAATATCCTGTTATACATAATTATTAATGAACTACAACGTTCACTAATGACTGATTACTATAATCGTGTTGCATTCATTTCCCTTAAACGCCTTGGGTGCAGGCGCACCATTTCTCTCCACTAATACTAGCAGCGAATATTTTAGCAGCCAATTGCCGCGTCATTAGTCTTGTACTGACTTGTTTGGTGTGAGCAACAGGAAATATTTCGCTTTTGGAGAACAAGAAAAATAGGTTTATTTGCGTTATGCTTATTAATTTGTGCGGTTATTCAGTGTCTGGTAAGTTAATGTTCAAGAAAAAAATATTAATTTTTATTAAAATGTTCTATTATTTTATATTAACGATTACTCATTTATTTCAGCCCTTTGTATTCAGCATGTCTCTATCGAAATAAACCTACGTTTCTATGAAAATTGAAGCTTTAGTTTTTTTGGGGCCCACATAAACTGAAACCTTGTTTATTTGGCCCGTGTTAGCCTTTGAGTTTGACATCCTTGCTCTAACCAATTGAGCTACCTGGTCAGGGCTATGCTGATTACTGACGTTTAGAAAATATCTATATTTAGAAAGAGGTAATCTTTTGGAGACTTGACTTTAAGGAGTGAACCACGATGAACTATACAGATGATACTGTACAATGGAAACCTGTAAATTTTATTAATTGATATCACCCCAATAAAGTCAATAATTTTTTTTATGAGAAAGAGGTAATATTTGGGTGCTTATTATGTACCAGTCACTGTGCTAAAGAGATTTATGTGCATTATCTCACTTAATCCTATGAGGCAGGCACTATATTAGCATAACTATTCTACCAAGGGGAAGTAGAGTTTAAATTTTGTACCCTACTCTGCTAATAAATAATTAATCAAGTCTTTGAACTCAGAGCTCAAGAAAGATCCTTAACTTCATTCCTGTTCAAAACAGTTGTCTCTAGGTACAATAGATCTTAATTAAAATCTCCAGAAAATTAAAGTTACATTATAGCACAAACTTCATAAACGATGACTGAATTTCCCCTTAGCCTTCTCTTTAATATGCCAAAGTAATTCTAGACCCTGAGCTTCCCTAAACTTTAATCATTTATGGTGCTTTCTGCTGTACCTACCCATTAGAACAATTTAAAAAAACATTACCACCACCAATTATTTTCAAAAGCCCAAAGATACTAATCAAGGGATCCTAATAGTCTTAAACACTATCCTCAAACCAAAAGATAAATGGAGATTGGGAAACTTGCATTCTAAAGTGCCACCATCCAGATAAAATTACTCTGTGAATTAGAGTAATTTCAATCAGATTCTATAAAACTGAACATTTTTCTCAAGACCAGAATTAAAGAGTAACTATAATATGGTTTAAGGGCCCAAACTCTGAAACATAAAATGGTCTGCCACATGGCAAATTAATAGCAAAAGGCAGGTAGTAGGGACTAGGGAGAGCAGCAATAGTGTAGAAAAGTAGTAACAAAAATCATTACAAGCCATGACCGGTTTGGCTCAGTGGATAGAGCGTCCGCCTGCGGACTGAAGGGTCCCGGGTTTGATTCTGGTCAGGGGCATGTACCTTGGATGCGGGCGCATCCCCAGTGGGGGGTGTGCAGGAGGCAGCTGATCGATGTTTCTCTCTCATCGATGTTTCTAACTCTCTATCCCTCTCTCTTCCTCTCTGTAAAAAATCAATAAAATATATATAAAAAAATCATTACAAAATGATTTACCTATTCATTTCACTGGCCATTCTGCCTTAATACAAGACTGTAATTGTTCTCAAAAACCATATGCTGCTTAAAATAAGACTAATATCTTACTACATGGTATCCTGAGTTTTAAGTAACACATTACATATTATGAGAAACAACAATGGCATTTTATTTATTTAATATATATTTTTATTGATTTCAGAGAAGGGAGAGGGAGAGAGAGCTACAAACATCAATGATGAGAGAGAATCATTGATTGGCTGCCTCCTGCACGCCCTCCACTGGGAACAGAGCCCAAACCTGGGCATGTGCCCTAGACGGGAATTGAACCTGGGACCCTTCAGTCCACAGGCGGACACTCTATCCCAGCCGTGGGCAAACTACGGCCAGCGGGCCGGATCCCGCCCGTTTGAAATGAATAAAACTAAAAAAAAAAAAAAAGACCGTACCCTTTTATGTAATGATGTTTACTTTGAATTTATATTAGTTCACACAAACACTCCATCCATGCTTTTGTTCCGGCCCTCCGGTCCAGTTTAAGAACCCATTGTGGCCCTCGAGTCAAAAAGTTTGCCCACCCCTGCTCTATCCACTGAGCCAAACTGGCTAGGGCAACAACAGCATTTTATAAGCATTAGAAACTCAATTACATTTTCTTATAGAGCACTTGCATTTATGACTGTAACAGTCATTAATATACAACAAACTTTTAGATAATAGAAACCTGTGTATGTGTACACAGGTTAATTGTATAACTTAGTAATCGTTCTTATGATTATTGCCTTTAAAATGCAAATGATCACACCATAAGAACAACTTATTTTTATAAGTGTCACATCAGCTATTTGGTAACCAAGTATCAGATATATTTTTAAAATAATTAAGTTATCAGGCTAGAGTCTACTTAATATAATGCACTCAGTAAACTCAGTTATTAAATGGAGGAAGTGTAGCAGGAGATTCCACTTCAGTTGTGTGACAGGAAGTACTAGCTATGGAAGTTTAGAAACAGGAATACCAAGTTCTGTTTCAGCAAAAGAAAGAAAGGAAAACATGCTTGGCGAATAAGGGTAAAAGAGGAAGTTCGTTTTGGTGAACAATAAGCCACTTAAGACAATCCAAAGTAGTTAAAAAAAAAAAAAAAAAAGACCTCACTTTTTCAGTAGGCTTAGGTGGTAATGTACTTCCCTAGATACATGGAGCCTGGATTTGCAGTTTCACTATAACAAGACTGCTTATGGGTCACATTTTACATATCTGTAGGGAGGTATGAGTAGCTTGTGTCATTAAATTGTTAGTTTCATATCTTAAAGTTTGATATTTAATTTAGCACACCTACATAAGTAAATCATTTTTTAAAATACTAAGTTTCACAACAATGTGAATATATTTAACACTATAGAACTGTGAATTTTAAAACGGTTAAGATAGTAAATTTCATGTTGTGTTTTTTTACCACAGAAAAAGTGGGTAAGTCAATGAAGAAATTATTCCATTTAAATGTTAATAGTAACTTGCTGTGTAAAGTTTGATGACTCTAAAGCTAAATTCTTATTATGCTTAATTTTTAATAAAATAATTTGTTGTCACCTTTAACAGCCGGATTCATTTTATGTAGTTAATTTTTAGATACTTCCCTACATGAGCATGAACTACAGAGTGAAGCATTATTCTCACTTAGCATCTTTGAAATCATCTGAATTACTTATTGCCAAGAAATACTAGTCATGAAATTACTGTGTTTCTACTTCAGCTGGTTCATTCATTCAATGAAGTGCAAACCTCTCAATTAACAGAGCAACATCCCTAACTGACAGGCTTTTGTCAAAGCGTCGTAGTCCTGGATTGTGAGGTAGCAACACCCCCCACCCACACCTCCGACCACGGTGGCCCTGAACGCTAAGGTCAATATCGTTTCCAATCACCCCTCACCGGGCTCAGCCACACCAAATTGGTCAGACTTTTGTGAACTCCCATTAGATTCTGTTCAAAAAAGTGTACAACCGAGGTTAGACTGGTGGCTTGGGAAGAGCGCAAACCAACCAGCTTGGCTCGGCCACCGCTGGGAAAAGTGTCCAAGAAAAAAAAACAACAAAAAACACTGGGAAGGTTTCAACTTTGCGCAAACCCCCTATCTCAGTCACATCTACCTCCCTTCCCGAAAGGCTGCGTTCTGTGTTCTCGAAAGATCTACCCCTTTCCAACTCGAATGTCATTCCCAGATGAGCTGCCGGAGGGGCAAGCGGCGCCCCAACCCCCGTCCTCATCTCCGTGCACCTTCCCCAAGAGCCAGCGCGGGGCTCGGCTCCCGCTGCAGCCCCCAGCCCAGCCCTCCGGGGAGCCCGGCCCCAGACCCCGCCCGCGGACAGGGCAGCCCGACCGAGTCAGCCGGGGATCCCGGCCTGGGCTGCCCGAGGGGATGCGCTCCTGGGTCGGCAGGGGGCGACCCGAGGGGGCAGGCAGGGTCCCACCGTGCGCAGGGTAGACGGCCTCACCTTGACCCTGATCTCATAGGTGGTGAAGCGGCCTCGGCCGACCCCCACCGTCTGCGGGTTGCTCACATCGATCTCAAGGAAGTTGCTGGGCGGCCCGTAGGCGTCATTCAGGTTCTGCGGCTTGGTGATCAGCCGCCGGGTATCGGCCACCGTCTCCGCCATGTCGCTGGTGCAGCCGCCGCCGCCTCCGCGGGCTCCCTCCGCCCCCGCCGCGTTCCGCCGCCGCCGCCGCTGCTAACCGCGGGGACACCTGGCTCGCGCGCAGCGGTCGCGAGGCGAACGAGCACGTAGGGCGGGCGTTCACCCCGCGCGCGAAGCTCCTCCCCGCGCCCCTCCGGCTTCCGCCTCTCGTGCTCGGGGAAGAGACGGCTGACTCGCCGGAATGCCGCGCCCGGCCCGGGAGGCCTTGCTAAGGCCGCGGAGGGGCCTGCGGACCAGACGGAGGAGGAGGAGGCGGAGGCGGCGGAGGAGGAGCGGCGTCACGGGACTTGTAGTCAGGAACAGGTTCCGGCCGGACTACAGCGCCCACAATGCACCGGGCGAGCGCGTCGCCGTGGGAATGTGGCAGGGTTTGCGGGACCCAGGGAAGCGGGGGCGGCGCTTCCTGTCTTTTCGCGTCCTCCTGGGCCTGGAGCGGCGAGGAAAACGCGGGGAAGGGTCTTCTCGCCCCGGGGAACTGCGGGACAAAAGTTAAACGGCGAGATATGAGTGCTTTACTGGCTCTCGAAACCGAGCTGCCAACGCTGACTCGGTGCCAACCTACCCACCGCCTCCCCTTGTACCGCGGACTGTGCTTTCGTGGTAACCCTGAGCAAATGCCTCAATGACTTTGACATCACCTTCCAGAGTTTCACCAGAAACCTGTCTGATTTGGTATCTTGAAGGCTGTAAAGTAGGAGTGGAATTAAACCGTTTTTGACTGGTGGGCTCTCAGAAACAAAATAACATATAGTAGCTAGGCTGAAACCTGCCTTGAATGCCCTATGTTTGGGTGACCTGCAACTTTTTCCTTCAGTTCCCACACAGTCCCAGTTGTTACAGAATAGTAAGAAACTAGGAAAATTTCAGGAGGAGTGGAATGGGAAAGCTGAGACCGACGGTTAAACAGCAGTTTATGTCCGCCTCGTAAATCCTATCTTCCCTAAACCAAGGACACAAGAGTAAATGGTTTGCACTCCTCCCCAACTAGAGGGTCAATAGTTTAAATCTTCCAACTCAGGGAGACGGATAACAGAAATCCAATTAAGTCCCATTTGCCAACCACACCCAAGGACAGACAGACTGAGAGAGTAAATCTCATTTTGGGACATCAGCTTAAAGCAGATGAATATTCTATTGATCTGCCCTTAAGACCTCCCCTAACCGCCCAGCCTTTAAAACCCCTGAAAATGAAGGTCCCAGTGCTGCTCTCCCTTCAGGAAGCACACCCCTGGCCATTCCTCCCTTGCACCGCTCCTTTTCTTACCTACCCCCCCACCCCCATGTATCCCCTAACCTCTAAGGGACCCCCTGAGGCTTGCAACCAGGGAAGCAATGGGGAGCAGCAGCCCATCCGGGTCTAACCCTGAACCTGTCTCTAAGGCTCCTTTCCCCCCTTTTCTCTGACTTCCCAGTGAGCCAAAGCAGTCCAGCCTAGGCTCTCCTGTGGCTTCTTTTATGCCCTTCCTTGTTTCACTCTTCTATGTATATTTTTGCTGTAGTCAATAAATTCTTTGCTTGCTTTTCTACACTTGTCTCTTGATTGAAATCGTTCCCTCAAGAAGACAAGAACTGAGGTCTCCTCCTCTCCCTGGGAACATCTTTTTGGTTTAAACCATATAACCCAGGGGTTCAGGGCCATGGTCTCTCTTGACTGGCCTGCTGCTGCTCGCTTGGAGTGTATCTTCCATAAATCCCACTTTGCTTTATTTTCATTTTCCTTGACCTTAAAATCTTATGTTCTTTCAGAAACTGATGTACTTTATTTTTTATTTTTGTTAATCCTCACCTGAGAATAGTTTTTCCATTGATTTTGAGAGAGTGGAAGATGAGGAGGAGGAGGAGGAGGAGGAGAAAGAAACATCCAAGTGAGAGAGACACATCAATTGGTTGCCTCCCCCATTGCTCTGACCAGGGCCAGGGATCAAACCTGAAACCCAGGTACATGCCATTGGCTGGGAATCGAACCCAGGACCCTTCAGGGTGCTGGCCAATGCTCTAACCACTGAGCACATTGGGCAAAATTGATGTACTTTATTTTATTTTTTAATATATGTTTTTATTGATTTTAGAGAGAGGTGAAGGGAGAGAGAGAGAGAGAGAGAGAAATATGGATCAGCTGTCTCCTGTATGCCCCCTACTGGGGATTCAGCCCACAACCCATCATGTGCCCTGACCAGTAATGGATGGGACTGGTGACCTCTTGATGCATGGGATGATGCTCAACCAACTGAGCCACACTGGCTGGGCCCAATGTACTTTAAATGCTCTGTCCCTTAAACTTAAAAGTTGTCCAGATCATTAGCAACCATTTCTAATAATACTGAGAACAGTTGAAATAAAGAAATTACTTTAAAATGATGTGATTATTTTCCAAAAAGTACATTTATCAAATCAACAAATATTTATTGAAGGCCTATAGATATTTTCGATTCTAGATACTAAAGAGATAAGGGTAAGACATGGAAATTCTCTGATCTCATTGAGATCATAAATTGATAAGAAAAATACAACCCCACAGAAAAATAGGCAAAGTACTTTTCTATATGTTTTTCACATAATAAACAACAAATCAGAAGTCAAAATGCATTTAGAGTATTCACTGAAAAATCTACCTTCTATCCCTATCGCTAGCCATCTAGTTCCCCTGTTACCAGTTTCTTGTGTAATTTTGTATCCTTCCAGAAAAAGTCTAGCAGGTAAAACATGTGCATATACATATTAACAGAAATAGCATCATAGGGTACACTTTTGTACCATATTTCCCTTAATAATATCTTGAAGATAGACTCACATTTGTATAGCACCCAAGTACTCCATTACATGATGTGCCATAATTTAACTTGTCCTCTACTGATGATATATATATATATATATATATATATATATATATATAT
>NW_005871426.1:948996-958924 GCF_000147115.1 Myotis lucifugus | reverse complement strand
TCAACCGTTCGACTGTTGCAATGCTGCAAGAATAACCTTGAATATGACATCATTCCAAACTTGGGATTAAATTTGTAGAATAAAGTTTTATAAATGGAATCACTGGGCCAAAGGATATATGCATTTATGAAATATTGCAAAATTTCCTTCTGTACATGTTTTACCTGTTTACACCCTGTTCAGCAAAGGATGGAAGTGCCTGTTTGTCCATAGCTTTACCAACACCAAGTGTTAGCAAACTTTTTAATCTTTAATATTCTAAATCATATCCTCCTTTTAATCTTTTTTATGAGTACAGTTGAGCACCTTTTCTTTTTTAATCCTCACCCCCAAGGACATGCTCAAAGAGAGGAAAGGAGAGAGAGACACACATTGATGTGAGAAAGAAACATCAATCGCTTGCCCTCTGCAGGCTCCCCAACTGGGGATGGAACCCAAGACCCAGGTATGTGCCATGACCAGGAATGGAACCAGCAACCTTTTGTGCACAGAATGGCTCTCAACTAATTGAGCCATGCTGGCCAGGTTTGAGCATCTTTTCAATATGTTTACAAGCCATTCCTATTTTCTTTTTTGTGTGACTTATGTTAAAAACAAACAAAATTCAACTAAGTACATTTAAAGATCAAAGTGGCTTTATTCAATGATTCATGAATTAGCAGAATTCCATCTAGCAAATAGAAAGGCTCTCTGAGAGCTGTACAAAATGGAAGGCTTCCATCCTGGCCTGGTAGCTCAGTTGGTTAGAGCATTGTCCTGATACATCAAAGTTGTGTCCCCAGTCAGGGCACATACAAAGGGCACATGCAAGAATCAACCAATGAATGCATAAATAAGTGGAACAACAAATTGATCTCTCTCTCTCTCAAAATCAATTAAAATTATTTTAAATTTAAAAATTCAAAATGGCCCTAGCTGGTTTGGCTCAGTGGATACAGTGTTGGCCTGCAGACTGAAGGGTCCGGGTTCTATTCCGGTCAAGGGCACATGCCGGGGTTGCGGGCTCGATTCCCTGTGGAGGGTGTGCAGGAGGCAACCAATCAACAATTCTCTCTCATCGTTGATGTTTCTACTCTCTCTCTTCCTCTCTGAAATTAATAAAAATATATTTAAAAATCAAAATAGAAGGCTTCTTTCTATAGGCAGAAGCAGGTTGTATGTGTGTGGGGGGGGCGGGGGGAGAAGGTGGGGAGGGGAGGAAATTTCTAACAAAGATTGGATTGTTTCAGGCAAGTCCTCAGCTTCCAGAACACTGGCAACCAGACATTTGCATTATTTCTCTCAAGAAAATGGATTACCAACTTTTGGAGTAAAGAACCACTAATGTTATCTAGAGCACTGAGTTTCTCAAACATTATCGTGCATATCAATCACCTGAGAACCTTGTAAAAATGCAGATTCTAATCCAGAAATTCTAGGTTGAGGACTCAGATTTTGCATTTCCAGGCAATTCCAGTGTTGCTAGTCCCAGACCACACTGAGTAACAAGGATCTAGAGCAGTGGTTCTCAACCTTGGCTGCACATTAGAATCACCTGGGAATCTTTTTAAAATCCTGATTTCTGGGCCTCATCCTCCAGAAATTCTGTTTCTTTATTATGGGGTGGGGCCACAACATTAGTAACAAAGAAACAGAATTTCCGGAGAATGAGGCCCAGAAATCAGGATTTTAAAAAGATTCCCAGGTGTTTCTAACACTTGTCTTGGAAACTCCGGAAGCCCGGAAATTTGTTTACCTGGGGGAGAGGGGGGACCCTTTCCTGAACAAAGGGATCATGGGGGCCCTTTTAAGAACAGAAAATTGGGGCCCTTAAACCCTTTTGGCGTTCTTTTAAAAATTTTCCTGAGGGCTACTATAAAACCCGCACTGTTTTAAATGCTGAGGAAGAGGGAGCCCGAGAAGAGGGATGGTGGTAAACAAGATACAGTTTTTGCTTCCAGGATCTTTTAGTCTGGTCATACAGACATGTCAGTAGAGTGTGATGAGAGTCACATAGCCCAGTCTTGGGGGCAGAAGGGGAAAATTCCAGGAGGAAACGACAACAAAACTGAGACATGAAGTTGGTATTTGACAGGCAAAGTGCCTATGATTTGGGTGTGCCTGTGTGTGGGAGGTGCATTTTGGAGATAGAGATAAACACTTGCAGAGGCCAGAAGAAAGAAAGAGCTACACTTGGCTTAGTACTACTGGAATAAAAGGAAACTATGTCAAGAACTAAGGCCAAAAGGACAAGGCATGAAGGGCATTATGGTCCATATTTATGATTCTGGACATCATCTAAAAACATTCTAAAGGAAGTCATGGAATGGAGGTGACTTGATTTTTGGTTTAGAAAAATCACTCTGGCAGAACTAAGATAATAGCAGTGGGATTGCAGAGAAATGAATGGACTTGAGAAATAGTTGCCCGTATTTCTCTGGTTTGACCCAAAGAAGGCACTGCACTAAGCAACTGAGGACTGCTCCGAAGGAAGTCTGCGAGATGCCAGGTCAGAGGAGGATGTCAGCATGCAAAGACCACCATGACTTCTGTTGGGAGATGAGGGGCCTGACAGGTCTCTGTGGGTTGGTGTTAAGGTTCTAGTGCAAGATCTTAGCCACAGAGATATATACGTCCAGGCATACCAGGTTTGATTCTACGTGTATTTGCAAAGGAAGTAAGCTCTTCTAACTATTCATTTGGGAACACATTCTCATAGAAGGTGTATTTGTCCAGAACCTGTGGGTTGGGTTTGGTAGAGAGATTGACAGGCCTGCTAGACCAAGACTTGATCCACTAAGCTTATAATGCTTCCAAATCTATACTTACTTCAACCTTGAGTATAGACATTTCACTATGTTGACACCACATACTCATACAGGCACCCATATGCTAGTTCTGTTTGTTGTCCTATTGACTAAATCAAACTCACACGTCTAAAATTAGTCTCATCCCATTTACCCTCAAGCAATTCCCATTACTTACATCCTTTTTGGTATAAATATTATCATTACTTTCCAAACCACTTGGGCTTATTATTCACCTACATTGAGTCATATATTGTACCTCCTTTCTCATCTGCCCTTTGTCTTGGTTTTAGGTAATGTTAGACTGCAGAGATCTTCATATTCCCTATTTTCTTGATCACTCTTATCTCTTATGCACAATACTAGCTTGTCTTACATATTGCCATCCAGTTATGTCTTATATTTACATTAATTAGCTCTTGGCTAGAATTTTATATTTTATACAAGTATATCTGAGTTGAAGATAATACTATGAGCAAATCTATTTAATCAGGGCTTGGTAGAGGAGATGGGCAGACTCCTTAGTATCTACTTAACCCTAGAAAAGTTACTTTACCTGTCAGTGCCTTCATTTCTTTATGTATACAGGGGTGGGGGGGGACAATACTACTTCATAGCATGGTTATAAGTATTGAAAAAGTTAATGTTTTTATAGCATTTAGAACAGTGCCAGACACAATGATAAGCCCTGAAGTACATAGAATCTACATAGGAGTTAATAGGGACATAATCTTATCTAGAAAAAAAGATGGTTGGAAAATCACAAAATGAGGCCTTGAACGCTGTGATAAGGAATGCCTGGTGGTGTTGAGCTAGGTTTGTGAGTAGAAGACATTGAATGAATGTTATATCTATATGAATGTAATAGTTGGAAGCCTGATGATCTCTTGACCAGAAACCTGAGCTTAAATCTATTATTCAAAGCCTTGATTTATTCACTGTTGCTTCAGATTCAAAACATTGGTTTTCACGGGCATTTCAGTCTAATGCAATGTCAGTTAATTAGGTCTCAAGTAAAACAGCTGCCACCAGAGAGTTTACATTACCATAACTTGCATTTGAAAAAGTCAAAATTTTCAAGATATGGTTAGTTCCAAAGTACATTTTTTGATAAACCAGCTTGAATACTGCATTGTGTATAACAAGGTTAAATAAAGGTTCTAATAAGACAAACAGCGACAATTTAAATAAATCAGATGTTTTTGTCGAAGATTACTCTGTGATTTTCTCCAATTATTCATGACATTTCACCCACTCATATTGTGATCTGCTTTAATAGTGGAAGGAAAAAAAAACCCTTGTCTCCTTGTTTATTCTTTGTTCTCAAGGAGATAAGCTGTTTATAAAGATGTTATTTGTTATTTAAATCACTTTTACTGAAGTTGTTTATTTCCTCGTTTCAGTTTCTAAAAATATTGCAACAATTGTAATGCTTCTTAGAGATGTCTATTCAATCCAGAGTGATTTGTACTGAAATTCTTTGCTAAATGGGCACAGGTGCTGATGTGTATAACATGCTAGAGTGAGTTAAAACTAATAAATGTTTTTTTAAAAATATATATTTTTATTGATTTCAGAGAGAAAGGGAGAGGGAGAGAGAGAGATAGAAACATCAATGATGAGAGAGAATCATTGATCCGCTGCCTCCTGCATGCCCCACATTGGGGATCAAGCCTGAGCCTGCAAACCAGGCATGTTCCCTGATCCGGAATTGAACTGTGACCTCCTGGTTCATAGGCTGATGCTCAACCACTGAGCCAAGCTGGCAGGGCCTAATAAATGTTTTTAAAAGAAGATAACAGGAATATACTTGTCAACTTTTGAAATCTGTGATTAAAAATATTTTTGACCTTACGTCTAATATTTGTAAAGGTCTACCTTTATACCTGCCAATTAATAAGAATTTAATAGTAGTAATAATAATAATGATAATAATAAATTAGATAACACCAAAACTATAAGCAGAAAAATTGCATAATTTGCATCCAGAAATTTATTTCTTAGAAAATGCCCTTTAATCACTTTGCAGACTTTCAAGATCATAATTATTACATAAAGCTAATTACATTAAAAGATAATTTACCTCATAGTAAAGTATCAAATTAAAGATGAAAAACAGTACTTGTAAACAGAATTATACTTTTAAAAACATCATTGAACAGCAAAACAAGAAATTAAATTTACAGCTTCTCTCTTTACTATGCATCAAATTACCTACAGAATAAATTTTGGTAATTTGATACTATAAAGCTACATAGTAGTATAGCATACAGCTCAATATTACATGTCTTGCATATCAATCTATAAATCTAAACTATACTTATCCTAGGTAACCAACAGAATCGTTGTGTGAAATAAAGCCAGGAGGATTTGATATTATAAGGGACAGTTGATTATTTCCAAGAACTAAAGCTTCAAAATCCAGCTGAGTTGATTTGAACTAAAGAAATGAAGCCTGGTACCATAGATTATAGCATGTATTCCTGCTGAGTAAGCCCTGGATACTGCAAACTCAGATCTGTGGGTGACCATCTCTCCCTTTGAAGTTGATGAGAATTTCTTGGCCTAAGTGAGATACATGCTGGGAAAATTGGGCCCTTACAATTGGTGTGTATAGACATTAGTGGTCTCAACACTGTTATCATCTGGTCCCTTCGTTTTATCCAGGCTTGGTTTTTGCAGAAGACATTCAACTTTGTAATAAATCCTTCTTGAATTAGATATGCCCCATGACTAAAAGGTACTCAGGTTTTATCATCTAGAGATTCTAGATTGAGAACTGCTCTGTTACTAGTAAACTTGGGTAAATAAAACTCATCTTGATTTAAAACTTATTCAAGTAATTTCCCAAGGTGTCCATTAGAAAACAAACACAACACAACACAACACCCAGCTTATTCCTTTGAGGTCTAGGCCAAATCATGGCTAATTATGAGCATAGGCAACTGGTACAAGTACTAATACTTGTAAACAAATGAGTTCATATAGTTTTATCATTCCATCTTTGAGTTTTGAAGATTGGCTGCATTTTAGGCCATCTTTAGTTCCTCAGAAAAAGAAGTCTGTAGAACTGAAAAATATTCAGTCTATTTGATTGCCTAGATGCACTGTGTCTAACCAACAAAACTAGGTTGCTTATGACCATCACTCAGTGATAATTAAAATTCTATGTGGCACGGTTCACTTTTTGTCTAGATATACAACTGATTTAAGGGCCATTTAAAGAACTATCTCATTGAATAAACAAGCTTTCAGTCCCTATTACTGTTCAGTTAATTTTAAGAAGGGGTAGTAGCTGTGCTACCTTGGGGAAGTTACTTTATCGCTCAGAATCATTGAGTCTTAATATGCAAACTGCTGCGTTAAAATCAGAAGATCTTTAAGGTCCCTTGAGGATCTACAAGTAATTTTCTTGGTGCCAGTTCAAGATGGTGATGTAGGAAGATCCTGAACTCACCTCCTCTCATGTTCTACATATACAACAATTTGCTCTAAAAATGATTTTTCTTACTAAGTCTGGATATCCATCTACACGAAGTTTATTTTTCTTTTATAATAATGAATACTAAAAACAAGTGCAATATTAAACCTGGAACATCATTGGAGTTGCCCTGCAAATATTAAAATTCAATTGCTAGGTTTTATAATTATTTACATTAAAGTGATTATTTCTCTAATTTAAAAAATTATGAGAACACAGGAAATACATGAGAGAGGAAATGGGATCATTTTTCCAGTTTTCTCAAAATAATACATATGGAGGTTCATGAACTCAAATGAGATACTCAGTAAATCACCAGCGACATTTGAGTGATATGAGATAGTAAGGATGATAGGAGCCAGATCTTGATTTTCTAAAGGTACATAATAAAGAAATTCTGTAGACAGTGGGCAGGCATTGCAAGTTTAGATCACATTTTTAGGTCACATTTTTTAAGACAACTTTGACAGCAGGATGGAGCCAGGAGAAAGAGACAGAACCAGTTAGGAGATGACTGCATTAGCCTAGTAAAGACAGGAGGAGGAAGATCCAATTATAGTAGATGAATTAAAGCCATATTAAGAAGATAAATTTAATCATATCTGGTGCAGGGTTGGATCTGAGTGAGGAGGAAAATAAATTAATTGAAGATGGCTCCAAGATTTCAAATTTGCATGTGGCGTTGGGACGGTTAGAATTAGTTGGGGGTTGCTGCTATTTTTAAAAGAAAGATGGCAGAAAGGTCATGTGGAGAAATTATATGAGAAAAGTCTCTCCTCCACCTTCAACATTTGGGCAAGTGGTATTTATGAAGGAAATATGTAGGTAAATACATACACATTATCATTGGGTTAAACATTTTTTTAAAAAGCATATCCTGCTGTAGCTGGTTTGGCTCAGTGGATAGAGTGTCGGCTTGAGGACCGAAGGGTCCTGAGTTTGATTCCGGTCAAGGGTGCATGCCCAGAATGTGGGCTCAATACCCAGTAGGTATTCTCTCTCATCATTGATGTTTCTATCTCTCCCTCTGAAATCAATAAAAATATATCTTAAAAAATTGAAAAAGCATATGCTCATAAAGGATATTCAAAGCTGGAAAGCAAAAAGAACCAGTTATTTTTAAACTGTTGTAGAAAATAAGTAGAAAGAAACTAAATAAAGATTTAAGCATTGAACTTGACTTCAAATATTGTCTTTAGCCAGTCTCTAGTTACAAGTTAGACAATGTTTCAGTAGAGGAAAAAATGGTAACATTTGTTGGAAGGTTGACAAATATATAATTCTTACTTAAGGAGGGCTCCCATCAATGTTTCTCTCTCCCTTTCTCTTTCTAAGCATGTCTTCTGGTAAGGATTAAAAACAAAAAAAGATTCTAGTAGGCCTTCCAGATTTTCCAAAGTGCCTTTTCATTGATTTCTCAGCACTTGGTAGAATCTTTTGTCTTTTTCTTTACCCCTCCTACTGGACTGCCAGCCTCTTCTGGACAGCAATTTGTATTCCCAATACACTTATCATAGTATCTCAAAACATTTTTGTTAAATAAAATTAGGGCAGATCACTTAGAAATTCATCTTTGGATACCCTAACCCATGGCCACTCCTCCCGTAACTCACTGTCCATCTCAGGCCCTTGGCTTTCTCATGTCACTTGTGAATTCTTCCAAAACATTTGCGCATATGTCATTTTGAAAAAGATTTATGCTAATCTAATACAGAAAATAAAAATGGTAAGAAAACTTCGGGTATCCTGCCAAAGATGAACTGGGCGCTAGAGGCAAAAAAAATAAAAAAAAAAATTGGGGCTACCATTGAGTCACCTACGTTTTATTTAGGTTTCGGAATCTGGCTAGAGTACGCTAATTAAAAAAGGTTCAGGGGTGGTTACACGTCGTACTCCAGTTCCAATTCCATGAAAACATTCCGGGCTCCTCGGCATCCAGTGCCGGGCTCAGAATTGCCCCTCCCACCAAGCCTGGAGCTGCCCGCCCCGCCCCGCCCCGCCCCGCCCCGCCCCGCCCCGCCCCTTCGGGGCCGCCCACAACTGCACTGCATGCTGGGGGTCGTAGTCCCCGGCTGGGCGGGCGACCTGAAGGGACGAAAAGGGCACAGGAGCCCAGCCCGCCCCTTTTCCTACCGGAGGTCGCGTTCCCTGGGCTGCTTCCCTTCGTGCTCTCGGGCGGAGCCTTCCGTGAGCACCGTCGGATTTGTCTGTGCCACCGTCTCTCTTCTGGGTCTCAATAAAGTTTTCCTCTTCCTTCTCTTGTACGGAGCTCAAGATGGCGGCCTCCTGGCCGCCCTTGGTTACCCTGCGATTAGTGCAGAGCCGGTTGAGGGGGAGATGTGTGGGGTGCGGAGCCTGGGCCGCCGCTCTAACCCCTCCGGCCACCGCCCCTGGGAGCCCCTTTTGGAAAGGTCAGTGACGGTGCGCAGGACCAGGGAAGCCCCCTCCTGGTGTCACGGGGTGCGAGCCCTCGAGGGGTTAGTTAGTGTCAGCCTCTCGTTCTTGTGCTGCTGCTGCACGGAGGGAGCTGGCCCAGGCTGGCATTTGGAGGGTCAGAGGTCGGCCCAGCGCCGGTTCCCTCCCGGCTGTTGGAGAGCGGAGGCCCGGCGAGCCCGGCGTGGAAGGGCCTGGCTGGGGGGTGCCGGTGTGGGGCTGAGACGGCGGGGCCCCCGCCCTGCGCCTCCCCGCGCCGCCCGGGCTGGTGGCCAGGCGCGGGACCCCGGGGCACCTCTGGTTCTCCCACACGCATTCGCAGGGGGAGGGGTAGATGCTCTGGTTCTATTCAAGTCACTAGAGGCTTGGAGTATATGCTGTCACCTGGCTTGCTCCATGCATTTAAATGTTATGGGTTCATGAATGAGTGCACATACATATTTTTTCTAAATATATTTTTGTTGATTTCAGAGAGGGAGAGGGGGAGAGAGAGAAACATGGATGATGGGAATCACGGGTCGGCTGCCTCCTGCGTGCGCCACACCGGGGATGAGCCCGCAACCCGGGCCTGTGCCCTGACCCCGAATTAAACCATGACTTTCCGGTTCTTAGGTTGACATTCAACCACTGAACCACACCGGCCGGTCAGAATGCACACATATTTTGATAACCAAACCCACAGGAGTGCTAACTTTACTGTTGTATTCGTATGCTCCCGCTAAACTGGGGCTCTTCGCCGCAAGGACTAGGTGTCATTGTTTCCTCAGCTCTTAGCACAATGTTTGTTGGGCAGATGTGTTTTTTGAATGAATGAATGACGTTCTTTTTGCCTTTTCCGTCCACATACTTATGCTTTTTCTCATCTCCAAGCACCCTCTCTTATATATCTTAATTGACTCTCACTGGCTAAAATAGCTAAAACTCTGATCCAGTCTTTGACTATGATGGTCAGTAGTGTTGAAATGAGTACTAGAACTATGGAAGTCACCTAAGGTTTTTCTGCAGAGTTTAGCATAATCCGGTTTATAATGGAATATTTTTATAGAGACATTCTGTATCTATACAAACATATGTATATAAATATCAGTATTAAAAAAATAGAAGTGTGTCCTGGCTGTTGTGGCGCAGGTGAGAGTTTTCTCATGCACCAAAAGGCCGCCGACGCCCTATCCAGTTTGGCTCAGTGGCTAGAGTGTAAGGTAAGGGCACGCACGTACCGGTTGCTGCT
>NW_005871426.1:946673-948896 GCF_000147115.1 Myotis lucifugus | reverse complement strand
CTGTTCCTTTCATTTTTTAAGTTTAGTATATCTTGGAGATCATTCCATGTCAATAAGTATAGAATTGTTTCATGTTTTAAATGGTTAAAATAGAATTTCATTCCTTGCATGTAACCATAATTTATGAAAAGTAAGATTTAATGAACATTATCATAATGACATATAAGATCTACTGAGTGTCTATTCTGTGTCATGCAATAAGCTGAGTGCTTTCTACATACATTATCTCATCTAATTCTTATTATCCTCAATTTGGGGTTGATGAATCCAAGGTTGCAAAAGTTATAAGGCTAATTAAATGACAACTTGTGGGTTCAAGTAAAGGCTATATAGTAAAGGCTATACTTGGACTTTCATTTGACCCTAAAGGCTATGCTATTATCCTGTACTCGTATTACCTCCTATAATCAAAATTTAACGAGTTTGGAGATTTTATGAAAATGCAGTTATGAAGATGTTCCCGTCCCCTTTTTAAACCAAAGGAAAATTTAAGTTGAAATGTTATTTAGTATTTATACTCTCACTTACAATTTTTCTATGCATTTTCCAATTATTTTGGTTATTTACTGTTTATATTTTATCTACATTTTTTTTCATCTTTTCAAGTGTAATGTGAGGGGAGCATTGCTTTAAAGTTAAAACAAGGACATAGATAAAGGAAAAGAAAGAGCATGGTTTTTATGCCTCATCTCAGCTTTAATGCCAGCTGTGGCTCCAAGCCATGTTGGAAACTGGAACTATAAAAACTTTAAGGGTCCTAAAATGCTCTTCATCCAAATCACCTACTTGATTGCCTAACTTTAAACTTTGTAGGAAATAATAGCATTATGAATTCCATTGTGGGATGTGTGTATTTCCATTACTAAGATTATTAAAAATTTGAAAGTGAAATTCCTGAAAGATCAGACGGAGGCCTAAAAACAGGACTACAGGCTTTATTAGAGGAGAAGCACCCGCCGGGCTGTCTCGCAAGGGGAGAACAGCAGCACGTGCAGGGGTGGGCATGCCATTTGAGGGGCGGAATGGGAAGGGGTGGGGGGCTTAGTGTACTCGGCACACACTGATTGGTGGCTTACTGCATTGTCCATATAGGACAAGGGCTTAGGGTATTTGGCAGGTGTGGATTGGTGGTCCAATGTATAGTCCATATCAGGTATTTCTGGGCTGCAGGTTACGTCATACCCCGCCCACCAGTTGGGGGAAGGGAGGATCTATCATTTCCTAATTATATAATTTAAATATATATGCTTAATTTTGATTTCACTATCTGTTTTCTTTTAGGTCTAAATGTATCTCCATTTAATGTAACAGTTATTCAACCTCCAGGTAGTTAAGGAGAAGCATTTATTAGGAATTAGAGTAGCCATAGTGTGGGTGTTAAATGCTGAAAAATTGCTAATTCAATTGAAGCCTGGTATTAAGTGTGTGTCTGTGAGAAAGTGAATGAAATTTAGTTCCAGCCCTTGAATAGCTCATAGTCTTGGAAGGGAGATGCAATTACAATAGTTAACATTTATTGAGCCCTTTCTTTGTTCCAGGCAGTCTGCTAGCAGTTTCTTTCTCTCATAATTTAATCTTCATAAAAACTAGATATATAAAATTATCTCTATTTCATAAACGAATAATCAAGTATGGCTACCCAACTGGGATTTGAACCCAGGCAGTCTTGCTTCAGAATCACAAACTTAACCACTAAGTTCTATTAGCTCCTTATCATAACAATGAATAATAATAACAGCATGAGCTAGGCTCACCTGAAGTGTTGTAGGACTACAGAGAAAGCAGCTCTACTTGTAGCTGGGAGGGTTTCTTAAGCAAAAGCTCAGTGGGATGCTGTTGGAGGTTTCTTAAGAAATGAGGTGATCAGATAGGTTTTAGCATGATTAGTCTTGTGGCAGCCTGAAAAACAGATCAGGATGTGGCTGAGGGAATACTGGAAGCTGGGTGATGATTTAAGAAGCTGTAGTAGTACAGGGGAGAGCCTATAGGTCTGATACTGCCTTGTGAAGATGGAGATCAGGGCAGCAAGGGGGGAATTGGGAGACACTGCTTTGGTAGAATTGACAGACTTTGGGGGAAACAAGGAAAGACAGGAATTAAGATCAACTTGGGTTTCCTAGTTTGGGTAATTTAATGGCATTGCCATCTATCTGTCAAGGAAAACAAAACAAACAAAAAGTAAGGCCAGAGGCATTTTAGGGGGGAGATCCCATTTTGAATTTG
>NW_005871426.1:885948-944808 GCF_000147115.1 Myotis lucifugus | reverse complement strand
GCTCCGCTGATCTCCGGTGCTGGGAGGCATATTACCTCTCTTACTATATATTATAGAAGACTGGGGGGCGGGCTGGTGTGCCCTGAAGGGTGTCCCGTATCACGGTGGGGTTGCACTGGGGTGCCTGGCCAGTCGCGGTGAGGAGCTGAGGGCTTTCAGGCTGGCAATTGACTGAAGCTCCCAACCACTCCTTTTTTTCTTTTTCTTTTTCTTTTTTTTATTCTGGGCCAGCTTTAGCTCTGGCTCTAGCTCTGAGGCTTCCGCTGCTATAATTGAAACAATGTATAACTCTAGCTCTGAGATCCCAGCTGGCTGAAAGCTTTTTTCTGGGGTTTTGTTTAGCTTCTATATTTGCAACATAGTTTCTTAGAGTTGTAGCTCAGAGGCCGGCAAGTCAGGCGGGGAACATTGCAGTCTGCAGTCACTGGAGCAAGCAAGCCTCATGTTTGCTTCCAGCTGCCTGGCTGCCGGCCGCCATCTTGGCTGACAGTTAATTTGCATAAGGATATGCTGATTAGCCAATGGGAAGGGTAGCGGTCGTACGCTAATTACCATGTTTCTCTTTTATTAGTGTAGATTATAAAAGAATGTTCATGCCTAACTTCATGAGACTCACTTCATGATAACAGTTTCCTTCAATTAATTTTTTTAAAAGCATAGCACAACTTTTATAAGCATAGCTAGTGCCCTAGATGTAGTTCTGGGGTGGAGGTGGGGCAGATGAAATAGGGTGTGTCTAAGAGTAGAAGTGATAGAAAGGAACTTTAAAAGTCCAGAAATGGATTATTGATATACTATAGATTATCATTGCTTCATACCTCAAGAGCTTCATTCTCTTTAACTAAATGACGAATATAAATGGAGTATAACTATTTTGGATTTGTCTTTTCACAAACAGTCCCACAGAAATAATGGATGTCAAGGGTCTAGAAACTGGTAGTTCAGCCTTTGCTCCCAGTGAAGTAAGATGCTCTATAAATTCTCTGATGAAAGGTCATTAGCCTCAGTTTGAATATATCTAACACTTTTTTCCCTAGGTCACTCATATTTTCTCTGGCCTGTGACTAAGCTTTGTTCCAGTTTCTCTCTTCAGAGCCTTTTGAATGTGTCTGTTCCTGCTGTGTTTTGTCTTTCTGGCCTAATGTCCTCTATTGAGGTCCCTTTTCTACACCGGAGGTATCTGATACTTTAATCTCCAGGATATTTTTTTATAACCTCTTTCATTGTCCTGATTGACCCTTCTTATTTCTTCTCTCCATCCAGCTTATCCCAGAAGTTACTTTTTCAATATATTATCTATCCATATTTTTGGCTAGGTGCAGTAGTTCTCAACAATTTTTAGTTCCTTCATAGTTTCATGATGCAATTTATATCTTAAGTGTAATTCCTATAAGACTCCATTTTAAAATTCTCATTTATATATGTGTGAAGGTATAAAATTTAAAATAAATGAATATAACATAGATGTTACTTTTCTTTATCTTTTGAAGGAAAATAGACCCTGTAGATCTTATTATTAAATAGTGTATGGACAGGATAAATGTTAAGGAGTTACTCAGTATGCCTGTAATTATTTCAGAATAGCTTTATTCAGATATGTAGGGCAGTGGTTTACTGATTTGTTATCATGAAATTTAAAGTACAATTTTTTTCCTTTTGTAAAATTATACATATTGTCACTTTTAAGATTAACTAGCTCCTAAAGGGAAAAAACCCCCAGCAAGCATTTAGTTTTAATTTTCATAATTTTTCTTTGTAACACAAAAGCAGTCTTTTAGCCTAAGGGCCCATCAACAGATGAATGGATTAGAAAACTGTGGTACATCTACACGATGGAATACTATGCTGCTGTAAAAAAGAAGGAACTCTTACCATTTGCAACAACATGGATGGAACTGGAGAGCATTACGCTAAGTGAAATAAGCCAGTCAAAAGAAAAATACCACATGATCTCACTCATTTATGGATAATAAAGACCATTATAAACTGACTAGAGGCCTGGTGCACAAAAATTTGTGCACTCGGGGGGCAGGGGGAGGGGGGTCCCCTAGCCCGGCCTATGCCCTCTCGAAGTCTGGGACCCCTCGGGAGATAACGACCTGCTGGCTTAGGCCTGCTCCCGGGTGGCAGAGGGCAGGCCCATTCCCTAGGTGCAGCCCCTGGTCAGGGTCAGAGCAGGGCCGATTGGGGAGTTGGGGCACCGCCCCGTCATGCACAGAGCAGGGCGGATCGGGAGGTTGCGATGCCACCCTCAGTCACACTCAGGGTGGGGCCGATTGGGGGGTTGGGGCACCGCCCCCTGTCACACTCAAGGCAGGGTCGATGGGGAGGTTGCGGCGCCTTCCCCTGTCATGCACAGAGCAGGGCCGATCAGGGGGTTGGGGCGCTGCCCCCTGTCACTCACAGAACAGGGCCCATCGGGGGGTTGGGGCTTCGTACCCTGTCACACACAGAGCAGGGTCAATCAGGGGGTTGGGGAGCTCCCCCCTGTCACACACAGAGCAGGGCCGATCAGGGGGTTGAGGAGCTCCCCCCTGTCACTCACAGAGCAGGGCCGATAGGGGAGTTGGGGCACCGCCCCCTGTCACACACAGAGCCACAGGGTGATCAGGGGGTTTGGGCGCTGCCCCCTGTCACGCTGATCCCGGTGCCGGGAGCCTCGCTGCTCCGCTGATCCCGGTGCTGGGAGGCATATTACCCTTTTACTATATAGGATAGAGGCCTGGTGCATGGGTAGGGGCTGGCTGGTTTGCCCTGAAGGGTGTCCTGGATCAGGGTGGGGGTCCCCACTGGGGTGCCTGGCCAGTCTGGGTGAGGGGCTGAGGGCTGTTTTCCGGCTGGCAGATGACTAAAAGCTCCCAACTGCTCCTTGTTTTCTTTTTTTAAATTTTTATTCTGGGCCAGCTTTAGCTCTGAGGCCTCGCTGCTGAAAACATCAATACAATGTTGCGGTCCGGGGCTGACTGACAGTCGGTTTCTGGGGTTTTGTTTAGCTTCTTATTTGCAACATAGTACATAGTTGCTTAGAGTTGCAGCTGAGAGGCCGGCAAGTGAGGCGGGAACGTTGGAGTCTGCAGTCACTGCAGCAAGCAAGCCTCATGTTCGCTTCCAGCTGCCTGGCTGCCGGCCGCCATCTTGGCTGACAGTTAATTTGCATATACTCACTGATTAGCCAATGAAAAGGGTAGCGGTCGTATGCTAATTACCATGTTTCTCTTTTATTAGTGTAGATGAACAAAAATAGATACAGAGGCAGAGCAGCATCGAACAGACTGTCAAACTACAGCAGGAAGGCTGGAGAGGGTTGGAGGGTGGGAAGGGGGGGTAAGAGATCAACTGAAGGACTTATATGTATGCATATAAGCATAACCAATGGACATAAGACACTGGGGGGTAGGGGAGGCTGGGGGAAGTCAAGGGGGGGAAAAAGGAGACATATATAATACTCTTTGTAATACTTTAAGCCAGTGGTTCCCAAACTTATTTGGCCTACCGCCCCCTTTCCAGAAAAAATATTACTCAGCGCCCCCTGGAAATTAATTTTTTTAAAATTTTAATAGCAATTAAACAGAAAGATATATGTATTAATGTTTCTACCTTTTTCGTAAAATATAATAAAGAAAGGTGTAAATTAGAAACATTGAAGTTTGAAATTATGAAACTATTTATTGAACTCAGAATAGAAAGGTAATACAAAAAAAGTTAAAACAAATGCACCTGTGGCCATCACCGCCCCCCTGGATCGCTGCAGCGCCCACCAGGGGCCGGTAGTGCCCACTTTGGGAATCACTGCTTTAAGCAATAAAACAAAATTTAAAAAAAAGAAAAAAGGAATACAATTAGCCAATAAAGAGCTAGAAAGAAAAAAAAAAAAAACAGTCTTTTAAAAGCTCCTAAATCAGCCTTTTATAAATAAGGCACATCATCTCGTGATGGATTCCTTGATGCTGGCTTATGTTGTTTTTCTAAAGAAAGAGTTCATGGCCCTGGCTGGTGTGGCTAAGTGGTTGAGCATTGACCTATGAACAAGGAGGTCCCGGTTTGATTCCTGATGGGGGCTGCGGGCTCTATCCGCAGGGGGGGATGTGCAGGAGGCAGCCAATCAATGATTATCTCTCATCATTGATGTTTCTATCTCTTTCTCCCTCTCTTTTATTCTCTGAAATAAATACAAAAATATATACATTAAAAAAAAGAAAGTTTTATGAAAATTTGATTTTCTTCTATTCTGCACTTTGTATTTTCATCACTGAATCAAACATAGGTCTTTTTTTATTTTTTATTTTTATTGATTTCAGAGAGAAAGGGAGAGGGGAGAGAGATAGAAACACCAATGATGAGAGAGAATCATTGAACGGCTGTCTCCTGCATGCCTCCAACTGGGAATCGAGCCTGCAACCCAGACATGTACCCTTGACTCGAATTGAACCCAGGATCCTCTAGTCCACAGGCTGATGCTCTATCCACTGAGCCAAACCAGCCAGGGCCAAACATAGGTTTTTAATGTCACTGGTAAGTCTGCCTTTTTGGGTCATTGTTGACCATTGCAGTTTTCAAAAAGCAGCTGAAACTTTATTTTTGGGTATGATTGTTGGGGTCCAGCCCCAGCAGGTCCAGGGGTTCCCAAAGGTGTGGACGGAGTCGGCGAAGAAGGAATGACACGGAGACAGTGTTCAGATGATCAGCATAGCCAGGTTCTCTTTTTATTGTCCTGTTACATCTGTATTTATACCATTTGAACCTATAAGCATGCCTCTATAATCACATCATGGTATGTTTTGGGTCCTCCCTTGACCTTCTACAGTTCCTTGTTTCATGTCCATAGTTTCTTAACTGACCTTTGCCAAAAATCCCAACTCCATCTAGTTCTGTTGATTTTAATCCTATCCATTCTATTCCAAAGGTTAGGGCTAGTTTGTTATCTCCATTCCAAGGTCACTACTCTACTGTTCTGTTAAGCTACAAGGAAGTAACTGAAGGAGATTATCCTAAGTAAAGATTATGTAGCTTAAGCATGATTGTTTGTAGTTAAGGCGATTAACTACTTGCCTGGCACTTGGTTAAGGGGTTTTACTGATTTATTCCCTTCCTTAGTCCTGTTAATCCCTAACTCCAAGGAAAAGTCCCCACCTGGGGAAACAACCTTTCTCGGGGAGGTGGCCCTGGTTAGAACACATAGCGCTAAGAAGGGGAGCAAACATATTAAGAACAGTATGCCAGGTCCCTTGAAACATATGCTGTGCAGATGTTTCTTCCCTGCAGCGACTGTGTTAAGCAGCAAGGATGGACCGGCTTCCGGCATATGATTAGACATAAGAGAGCATACATAGGCTGCTTATGACCTTAGCATGGGCTTCTGTTATTGTAGGGGTACATTTCTGGTCAGTGGCCACTGTTTATAGTTTGTTAAAATCTACACATGTACAAGTAACTCATGAGGAATTGTGAACACAGTATTTGAAAGGATGTTTAATAAATATGCATTAAAATCTAATTATAGTAATGAAGTTTACAGCTGAAATTTTAATCCAGCCCTTTAGAAATATTAAATGTGCTTTTCCTGATTGTGCATTTTTCTCACAGCAGTTGGGTAAACATTTTAAACTGGAAATCTCGGTTTCTTATATAGTTTTGATTTCATTTAACTGAGCGTGTTCTTTTTGGCAACAATCTTATTTCTTTTTGTGAAGACATGAAACTCCTTTTATTCCATAACTGTTACTTTGAAGAATTTGGATCAGTTTTAGTTTAGAACTGGTAAACATATGGGATATCTAATCTAATAAAAGAGAAACATGCAAATTGACCCTACCTTTGCTATGCCCAAGCCACGCCCACCAGCCAATCAGAGCGACTATATGCAAATTAACCCAACCAAGATGGTGGCCGGCAGCCATGGAGCTGGAGCAAGCAGTAGGCTTGGTTGCCCGGGCGATGGAGGAAGCCAAGCTTCCCGCCTGCCACGGCCGGCTCTGGCCTCTGCTGAAGGCAACAAAGTTTCAATTATAAAAACTAAATAAATCCCAGTTACCTGCTTCCAGCCAGCCTCCACTGGGAGCTTGGGTGGCTGGGGGCCGTGGCCAGCCTGCAAACAGCCATCGGCCTTTCACCCAGGATAACCACACCCTCATGGGGTGAGGGTCCCCGCTGGGGGGCTTGGCCAGCCTGCAAACAACCATCAGCCCCTCACCCAGACTGGCCACACCCTCATGGGGTCAGGGTTCCTGCTGGGGGGCTTGGCCAGCCTGAAAACAGCCATCAACCACTCATCCAGGCTGGCCAGGCACCCCAGCGGGGATCCCACTCCCTGAAGGGGGTGTGGCCAGCCTGAAAACGGCCCTCCTCCCCTCACCCAGGCTGGCCAGGCACTCCAGTGGGGACCCCCACCCTGAAGGGGGTGTGGACAGTCTGAAAACGGCCCTCAGCCCCTCACCCAGGCTGGCCAGGCACCCCAACGGGACCCCCACCTGATTGGGACACCCTTCAGGGCAAACCAGCCAGCCCCCACCCATGCACCTGGCCTCTATCCTATATAATGAAAGGGTAATATGCAAATTGACCCTAACAGCAGAACAACTGGGAATGACTGGTCACTATGACACACACTGACCACCAGGGGGCAGACACTCAATGCAAGAGCTGCCCCGTGGTGGTCAGTGCGCTCCCACAGGGGGAGCTCTGCTCAGTCACAAGCCAGGCTGAGGGCTGCCAGTACAGCGGTGGTGGTGGGAGCCTCTCCCACCTCTTCAGCAGTGCTAAGGATGTCCGACTGCAGCTTAGGCCTGCTCCCCGCTGGGCTGCTGGGCTGCCAGAGGGATGTCTGACTGCCAGCTTAGGCCCAGTCCCTCCGGGGAGTGGGCCTAAGCCAGCAGGTGGTTATCCCTCGAGGGCTCCCAGACTGCAAGAGGGCACAGGCCGGCCTGAGGGACCCCCCCCCCCCCAGTGCACTAATTTTTGTGCACCGGGCCTCTAGTAGATGAATAATAAAATGTGACCTGAAAAGACTAGATTGTGATATTGGTTTCATTTTACAGTACTGGATCAATAATTTAATTTGGTATTTCCATTTTCTCATCTGTAGAAGGGGAATAGTTATCCTAACTACCTTTCTTACATGTCATTTATGAGGCTCAAATAGATTATCATATGAGAAAGTCCTTTGAAAACTTTAAAGAAATGTTATATAAATATAGGGCTATGCTAGGAGTAATTGAAATAATACTGAAATGGTAGAGGGTGGGTTACAGTTGGTAAATAGAAATGGAATGGACTCAACTCTATAGAATTACTAAAACCATTTTAACTGGGTGATGCCTCACCTATATTAACAATGGCAATGGCTCAGTTTGATTTCAGTGCTTTGAATTCTAGAAAATGCAGTTTTGATTTTTCGAAGACTGTGCAAAGGGCCTCTGTAGAAAACCAGGGATGGTTTTTGTTCTCCTGGATGTAACTACCTTTTCTTTGGCTATTCCAAACATCTAGAGGTTTTTAGAAAATAAAAATTGCTGCTTTCTTCATGACATTTCAAAGAAAGCTGTTGAAATTTGATTTATATTATTCAGGTATTTTGTTAAAAATGCAAATTTTGATTCAGATCCATGGGGAGGGGCCTGAGATTCTGTTTTTCTATTAAGCTCCCTGGAGATGTCCCTAGGGCTGTTGGTCAGAGGCCCTAGTGCAGTGGTCGGCAAACTCATTAGTCAACAGAGCCAAATATCAACAGTACAACGATTGAAATTTCTTTTGAGAGCCAAATTTTTTAAACTTAAACTATATAGGTAGGTACATTGTTATTAACTTAATTAGGGTACCCCTAAGGCTTAGGAAGAGCCACACTCAAGGGGCCAAAGAGCTGCATGTGGCTCGTGAGCCGCAGTTTGCCGACCACTGGGTTAGAGCATTATCCCAATAGGCCAAGGTTGCAGTTCAATCCCTGGTCAGGGCACATACAAGAAGCAACCAATGAATGCATAAGTAAGTGGGACAACAAATCGATGTTTCTCTTTCTCCCTTCCTCTCTCTATAAAATCAGTCAATAATTTTATTTTTTAAATTGGTGGGTATTGCTTCATTCCCTGCTAATAGTGACCCTACAAGCAAACCCATGTTTCTAAAACCCACCATCTCCTATAAGAAGAAGCACTAAAACCCCAAAGTGACACAGGACAAGGGCAAGGAATCTGTATGCCCAGGGAAAGGGACTATGACAGGAAACAGTGACTATGGTGAGCAAACTATGCCGATTTTCTGGAAAAGGGCTAAAACTGCAAAGGAGATCAGTTGTGCTGAGGCTTGAATGCATTGAGCCCAACTGCAGACCTAAGGAGTGCTGGCCATGAAGACATGCAAGCATTTTGGCCCTACGTGCTTTGGCTCAGGGATAGAGTGTCGGCTTGTGGACTGAAGAATCCCGGGTTTGATTCTGGTCAAGGGCACATACCCCGGCTCGATCCCCAGTAGAGGGCATGCAGGGGGCAGTGGATCAATGATTCTCTCTAATCATTGATGTTTCTATCTCTCCCTTTCCCTTCACCCCTGAAAAAAAAAAAAGACGCAAGCATTTTAAACTGGGAGGAGATAAGAGAAAGGGCCAGTTGATCCATTTTTATTATGAAGACACTGAAATCTTGTGGTTATGTTCACTTAAAAAAATTGGGAAATTGAAATAATCACAAATATATTAAAAGCCTTGGGGAAACTCATTTTTCCACCCCAGGGGAAAAATATAAGTAATTGTTAAAATACTATCTAGGAAGTTATTATAATAGATTATTCAGATTCTAGGATATCATGATATTGACTAAATCTTAAAGCAGGTTGGCTTTGGGTTATAATGGGATCTTCCTAAAATTGAGTTTAGGAGAAAATAGTGAATAAAGAACAAAATTGAAGAATTTGAATAGTACAGACTTTTGGGGCCTTTAAAATCTTCCATTTATGTGTGTAGATTAATGTGTGGATCTTCAAAATGGCATTTTCCCACTGTCCATTTGGAATACAATAAGACAAATTAATACAAATCAAAATAATATGGCATCAGCATCACATAATTTGTGTACACTGATGTAGTAACAGATTTAATTTAGTGCAGCTTTTGAGAAGTCTTTTGTGTTTCAATTTATACAGCTGCTATCCAGGCCTACGCTGGCCAATCTCTCAGCCTTGATTGTCTTGCCTGACTGAGTCTCTCTTTCTCTCTCTTTTAAAGACTTTATTATTGTCCTATCCGGTTTGGCTCAGTGGATAGAGTGTTGGCCTGCAGACTGCAGGGTCCCGGGTTCGATACCAGTCAAGGGCACATGCCTGGGTTGTGGACTTGATCCCCAGTAGGGGGTGTGCAGGAGGCAACTGATCGATGTTTCTCTCTCATTGATGTTTCTAACTCTCTATCCCTCTCCCTTCCTCTCTGTAAAAAATCAATAATAAAAAAAAAGATGCCAACTCCCTTAAAAAAAAACAACTATGTTTAGTATTGTTAGAAACCACCAAACTGTTTTCCAAAGTGGCTATACCATTTTGCATTCCCACCAGGAATGAAAGAGAGCTCCTGTTGTTCCACATTCTGGCCAGCATTTGTCAGTGTTTTGGCCATTCAAATAGCTGTATAGTGGTATCTTATTATTTTCATTTTCATTTCCCTAATGACATATGCCTTGGAGAATTTTTCATATGCTTCTTTGCCACCCGTATATCTTCTTTGGTGAGGTGTCTATTAAGGGCATTGGCCCACTTTTATTTATTGGTAGCTGTGCTTTTTAGGACTGTATCTCTATAGTCCTATCCATCATAAATTGTACGTTAACGTCTTTGGTCCATTTTTAAAAATCAGATTATTTTCTTGTTGTGAGTTTTAAAAATTTTTTTTATTGATTTTTAGTGAAAGAGAGAGGAAGGGAGAGGGATGGAGAGATAGAAACATCAATGATGAGAGAGAATCATTGATTGGCTGCCTCCTGAACACCCCACACTGGGGATTGAGCCTGCAACCTGGACATGTGCCTGACCAGGAATTGAACCATGACCTCCTGGTTCATAGGTCAATGCTCAATTACTGAGCCTTGCCAGCCAGGCTTGTTGTGAGTTTTAACAGTTTTTTTGTATATTTTGGATAACAGTCCTTTTATCAGATGGATCTTTTGCAAATATTTTCTCCCAGTCTGTGGCTTGTCCTTTAATGAGACCCTGGCATTGTCTTTTGCAACACAAGGTTTTAATTTTTTTAAAAAAATATATTTTTATTGATTTCAGAGAGGAAAGGAAAGGAGGAGAGAGAGATAGAAACGTCAATGATGAGAGAGAATCATTGAATGGCTGCCTCCTGCACACCCCCTACAGGGGATTGAGCCCGCAACCCAGTCATGTGCTCTACTGAGCCAAACCAGCTAGGGCCAAGGTTTTAATTTTAAATGAAGTTCAGCTTATCAATTTTTTTTCATGGATTGTGCGTTTGGTGTTGTATCTAAAAAGTTATCATATATGCCAAAGTCATCTAGGTTTCTTTTATGTCTCCTATGTTTCTCCTAGGGTATCTTCTAGGAGTTATATGTTTTATGATTTACATTTAGGTCTATGATTCATTTTGAGTTAAATTTTGTAAAGGGTGAAAGGTCTGTGTCTAGATTCATGTTTTTTGTTTTTCCTTGTTGTTCCAGCACCATTTGTTGAAAAGATTATTTTTGCTCTATTGTATTGCCTTTGCTCCATTGTCGAAGATCAGTTGTCTGTATTTATGTGGGTCTGTTTCTGGGCTCAGTATCCTATTCCATTGATCTATTTGTCTATTCTTTTGATTATCATAACTTGAAGTTGAGTGGTGTCAGTCCTCCAATTTTGTTCTTCTCTTTCAATATTGTGTTGGTTATTCTGGGTCTTTTGTTTCTTCATTTAAACTTTAGAATTATTTTGCCAGTATCTACAAAATAACTTGCTTGGATTTTGACTGGGATTGCATTTAATGTATAGATCAAATTGGAAAGAGCTGACATCTTGACAGTATTGAGTCATCCTATTAATGAACATGGAATATTTCTCCATTTTTAAGTTCTTTCATTTGGTTCACTGCAAAATTCTGATGAACCAAACTATAAAACTCTGATTTTCCTCATGATAGATCTTGTACATATATTGTTAGATTTATACCCAAGTATTTTATTTTGGGGGGCTGGTAATGTAAATGGTATTGTACTTTTAATTTTATCTTTTTGTTTGTATTTTTAAATTCCACTTTTCTTTTTCTTTTTCAATGTTTTCTAAATTTGTTTTTTTTAAATTCCACTTTTATATATTAACCTTGTACCCTACAACCTTACTACAATTGCTTATTAATTCCAGGAGTTATTTATTTTTTAATCCTCACCCAAGGATATTTTAAAAAATTGATTTTAGAGAGAGAGGAAGAGGGAGAGATAGAGAGAGAAATACCAATCAGTTGCTTCCCATACCTGCCCCAACCAGAGATAAAACCTGCAACCTAGTTACGTGCCCTGACTGGGATAGAATCCACAACCTTTGCTGTACGAGATGACGCTTCAACCAACTGAGCCACCTGGCCAGGGCTCCAAGATTTATTTTGTTGATTCTTTTGGGTTTTCTATATAGATGATTATGTCATCTGTAAACAAAGACAGTTTTATCTCCAACTAGTCCCCTGGCCACCCTGGCTGCAAGAGAGGCCAGGACATGGAATATTTAACAGGGTAGCCTTGTACTTAACCAAAATTCCTATTCAGAAAGAACAGCTATTAGAAGATAGCCCTGCCCTATCCTGGACATTCATGATTTATTTAGATTTTTTTTTCTCTCTTGGGAAAAAGATGGAAATAACATTGTCACTGATAATTTTTTTATAAAGTAAGTAATCTTTATATTGAAACAAAGGAAACATGATATTCAATCAAATAAGAGAAACACTGGCAATGTACTTGTGCAAAATCTTTTTCTAAAAAATGTGTCCATTGACTGCTGTTTATTGATGCTTCTAAAAAGTAGTTACCTACTCATTGCACCTACCCAGATAAGGGATGCAGTTATGATTGGACCTTACCATGGCCAATCATTTCTCTCTCAGGAAGGGTAAAGGAGAGATCAGAACACCACCCTGCTTAGAAATGGACACTATTGTGTTCCAAATCTTTGTGTTCTACCTAAAGGTTATGGAAAAGGGAAGGAATCTCATAAATAGAGGACTGGAGTCATGTGGTGAAGTCTGGATGCTGTGTGGTTTTGGATAGAGAGTAAAAATGCAATAGAGAATCTTTTGTGACTAGCCTGTACGTCTCTGCCTTGGTGCTTAAGAACCATAACCTGACTCAAAGAGAGGGTCAGTCTGCTGTGGGGAGAGCTGATGAACCCAGCGCTCTTGTTCAATGGATGGGGTGAAGCAGAGACTCTACAGCAGGTAGGTTTTGTAGAAGAGGGGCTACAGTTATAGCTATGGGTTTGGATTTCTTCCTTTTTATTTATTTAAAAATATTTTTATTGATTTCAGAGAGGAACAGAGAGGGAGAGAAAGATAGAAAAATCAATGATAAGAGAGCATCATCGATCAGCTGCCTCCTGCACGCCCCCCACTAGGGATCGAGCCTGCAACCTGGGCATGTGCCCTTGACTGGAATCAAACCAGGGACCTTTCAGTCGGCATGCCTATGCTCTATCCACTGAGACAAACCAGCCAGGGTCGTTTTATTAAGATGAGATGGTTTTAAATGTATTTACTGTGTAAAATTGTTTTTATCAGAATGCTATTTACAATAACTGCTCAAATGTATATCTGTAACAGGTTAAAAGTTTTAATGTGACTATTAAGAAACATGTATAGTTGCACTATGAAACATCTCCATTTAAGAAAGTCTAACATTTTATATATTTTTTGTTTATAGCCTATACAGTTCAGATACCCGAGAGTATGTCTCCATCTGTGGCCACAGAAACTTATGTGAAAGCTTTGGATTTTTGCCATGGACCTCTGGACCACTATGACTTTCTGATCAAAAATCATGAGATAAAGGAGGATGCACATCAAAGAAGAGTCATACAGTGTTTGCAGAAGTTACACGAGGACCTTAAAGGATACAGTATAGAGGCAGAAGGCATTTTTTCAAAGGTGAGGTTTGTGTGATGCTAAAGATTAAACAGTTAAAAGTATAAACATTCTATAAAATGGATTAGATGCAGCCGGGTACAATCTGAAACAGCTTCAAAATTTCCCACCAGTTCCTTTAAATAAGCTCTGTTGATCCCCATATCTGACCTCTTGATGTTCCATAGCTTTCCTTCACCTTGGGGGGATTCAGATTGCTTCATGTCTACATAATAGTTGGTGCCATCCAGTCAAAATAAAAACCTCAGTGCCCTTCAAATGTTTCCCTTTCTCTTGCTGAGGCATAGCCGAGGATCCGCAGTGAAGGTGGAGTGATTTGTTCTTCTCCTTTCCCTCCTCCTCCTTTCTCTGCTTGCCTGGCTTCTCTAGGGTCAGAATGGGAGGGATAGAAGATTAGAGTGAAATAGCAGTCGTAAGTGACCAGTTAAGGGCCTTTGGTGTGATAGATATTGACATGCTAGCTCTTTGTTGAGGGGCACAGTGGTGGGTTCCTCAGGACCGCCCCAGTGCTCCACTCTTTGACCTCTTATGACTGTATCAGAATACCTCCCACCACTGCATGGGCAGCTTTAGTCAGCCTCCTGCCCTTGGACTTCTGCTGATAAGAAGTAGACATCAGTTTCTGTCTTAGTCCTGTGTACTCCCATGATCCTGGGGACATGTCAAGTTCTTCCATGAACTCTTCCACACCCTGCTTTGATAGCTGACTGTAGATTTCCTCAGCTAAGCAAGCATTCTGCTTACACTCAATCCTCACTTTTTTAGATGCTTCTCTTAGGTTACCCCTGCACTTGGCATGAGGTTTATCTGGGGGAAATGCCACAGCATTTCTTACCCAGCTAACAGCTTTCACTTTGATGACTTTCTTCAGTTCTACTTTGGTTTTAGAGCTGATCTCCCCCACTTTTAAATAATTCCTGCGTGGATCTGACTAGTGCCTCTCTTAAGAGTGTAGGAAACCTTATCTCCCCTTATCCTCAGCTTTGAGCTTTTGCTAAAATTCTAAGATGACAGGAAAACTCCCATTCCTTAACCCATTATAGAAGTCAATGTCCTCAGTGGTGTCATCTTCAAATTATGAAGGATATTAATAGTAAGAGTTAGAATGTGGTTTAATCAAAGGAACTAGTTTTCTTTTAATTGGCCAAATCGCCCATCCCCTGCTCCCACAAGTGAATATTTGTTTATTATGTGGTCTTTAGGAGAAAGGTCCTGTATAATATGTGTTAGTAGTGCTTTATTAAAAATGATGGAAAGTAATTTTACTTTTTAAAAAGCACTCAGAGTATAATTAAATAGTTTTATTTTTATGTAAAGAAAAAGGCTGTCATTGTGTTAATATCTTTTGGTTAAAAGGAATAGAGATTCACTTAGGTTACAGAAAGAAATGGAGATTTAGAAACACTGCATATGCATATAGAAATGAAGGGCATCTCCATTACACAGCCAGCCTCCTGGAGCTTGAGCCTCAGAACCAGGGCCTCTGAAAGCTTTGAAGAGTTGACAGGCAGTAGTAGCAGGTACTAGTTACTCCACTGCTCTCCTACTCATGAAATCCATTTCCTCTTTTGTTCCTTTCCCCGCCATGTCCATTTTCACTTCTGTTTGTTTTACCAGCTTCTAAATTCTCTCCCTGAATCTGTGGTTTAAATTGCCCTGTAAGAATCTGATCACTTCATCACCAAACATTTCATCAGTGTTTGGGTAGAGCTTTCACACCGGGTTTTTCAGAGGCCACTAGTCAGTGTAAAGGTGGGATCTCTGCATAAGTTTCCATCCAGACCTCCTGTGAGCAGGGCTGTTTCCCTCAGAAGTAGACCACAAGTATAGTAGCACTATGATTGACTAGTCCAGCACAATAGTTATTGGAAATAATGACGAATCACCCCTTTTGATGGCCAACCTTTTCTCCTTTAACCATATATCCAAAGTTTTAAGTGAGTAAAGTACTAAAAAGTTTGGAAAACTGCAATATAGGTGGTCTTGCAAATAAAACAATAACTTGGTTATGTGTCATAGCCAGGAAACAAGATGTTTTACTTAATGGGATTTTTTTGTTACCTGAGAATTTAGTCTCATGAATTTATATCTTGTTCCCTTTCTAGTCCTCTTCCTTTTTAAAATACAGTCTTTTTTCCTCTTCCCCTTTCTGTATCATCTCTGGGGCTCATCTTCCTGTGGTTGGTGAACTTCCCATCCAATCAGAAGTATCCTTAAATCATTAACTTATCTGGTTGCCAATTCAACAATATTTGTTCCCTTTAAAATTTTTGTTTGGCAAAATAAAACCCATAAGTAAAAAAAAAATAAAAAATTATTGTTTGGCTCTTCTTAGAGGTGTTCTCCCACACTTCCACCATTGATTTCTGAATTGGCTATGATGGATCTACCTAGTAAATAACCCTGGTTTAATTGTATAATTGTAATCTTATGTAAGTAGGAGATTTGACATGTCAGCTAGCTTTCAATGTGTTTAACGAAAGCTTATATTTGTTAAATGCTAATGCATATGTGAATAAATGTTTAGTTGTTAGATCAAACATCTCTTTGTGGTAATATTTGTCCTGTAATTTCTTCAGTCTACCAAATCTTTAACATTGTAAAAGACCCAATCAGCGCCCTAGCCAGTTTAGCTCAGTGGATAGTGTCAGCTTGCAGACTGAAGGGTCCTGGGTTCGATTCCAGTCAAAAGCACATACCTTGGTTGCAGGCTCGATCCCTGACCCTGGTCATGGTGTGTGCGGGAGGCAACCAACTGATGTGTCTCTCTCACATTGATGTTTCTTTGTCTCTCTCCTTCCCTTCCACTCTCTCTAAAAATCAATGGAAAAATATGCTCAGGTGAGGACTAACAAAAGAAAAAAAAAAAAGAAGAAGAAGAAAGAAAGAAAATGACCCAATCATCTAACAGAATTTGAGTAAGACATCTATAAAGCTTTAGTTTTTGAAGATTGTAAGATGCCACAAACCTATTTCTTATAAAAAATAAACACCGATATGCTGATTATCAGAGAAGGAAAATTGGACTATTAGGTTTTCCAGCGATAGAAGAACTTTATTTATAGTGTTCTTAATTTTGGTAAATAAAATTTATGGTTTTATGAACATTTGACTTTTTTTTAAAGTATATTTTATTGATTTTTTTACAGAGAGGAAGGGAGAAGGAGAGGGATAGAGAGTTAGAAACATCGATGAGAGAGAAACATCGATTCAGCTGCTTCCTGCACACTCGCTACTGGGGATGTGCCCACAACCAAGGTACATGCCCTTGACCGGAATCAAACCTGGGACCCTTCAGTCCGCAGGTTGACACTCTATCCACTGAGCCAAACTGGTCAGGGCTTGACTTTGTTTTTAATACAGATATTTAAACATTCATTGTAGTGGACTGTATGTTTTTCCTCATTGTACTCCTAAGAAACTTTCTGTAAGGCTAATCTATAATATTAAAATAAAGTACACCTTCCCAAGATGACAAAATCGTTAATTAATGAGATAAAATTGGTAGCATATTGTTTGGCTGCTTTCACCTACCTACATAGCAAGGTTTTCTCTACTAAAAATTTGAAAAAGTTGCATGCAGATGACCATGTTATGTTAGCAACAAACTATGAAGAATGAGCATGTATGAACACTTTACTTTTGTTATCAAATAAGACTTACAACCAGGTTAATCTGACACGTTTAATGTATGCATAATTGTTATTGTGCTGTGAGGTAATTAGGCATAAATGGTAAGTAGTTCATGTAAATCACTATAATTAGAATTACTTTTACACAGCCAAATCAAGCATTTCTAGAGTCAGGGAGGGAGACAATTAAATGGAGTGTGAAGCTACTCTGAAAATCTGTTTCCATTAATCAGGGGTACACAGACTGCCAGGTTTTTTTATCTTTTGGGGGGAGACATCATAGCCCAAGAGACCTGGGAATTGGCAGGGAGCGGGGCAGGGGACACAAATTCCTTTCCTTTTTCTCCTGCTCTCCACAAAATAATTTTCAGTTTTTCCCGATCAGAAATTATTATTTCCAGTTTCCTCATACATCCCACCATTTTTTATTTGGATACCTTTCCTTACCTCCCAAGAACAATGCATTTAGCAGGTAGAAAAGAACCGTCCTGTCTTCAGTTCAGCTAATCTTAGGTCATAATGCTTGACTTGTTCTGGCTTCTAGCACCTGGAGGCCGTGGGTAGGATCCTGGAATATGGGCTGTGGACACTCAGGAGATGCGGGAGGCCTAATGGTCTGGGTCCCTTTAGTTAGTTATCCAAGATTTTTCAGAAGGGCCTGTAGGCAGTTTGCTGGTTTTTCCTCCATTCCTCCCATTATCCCTCCTGCCAAGAGAGTGAGCTTGTTCTCTCCTCCATTCCTCTTCTTAGAACTGGCATTTCCTATAGGTCAGCGGTTCTCAACCTGTGGGTCGCAACCCCTTTGGCGGTCGAACGACTCTTTCCAGGGGTCGCCTAAGACTATCCTGCATATCAGATATTTACATTACGATTCATAACAGTAGCAACATTACAGTTATGAAGTAGCAACGAAAATAATTTTATGGTTGGGTCACAACATGAGGAACTGTATTTAAAGGGCCAGAAGGTTGAGAACCACTGCTATAGGTAAAGGGAGCTGAGCGATGTGATTTAGTACAGCTTCCCTCATCTCTGGAACTTTATCCTTTAGAAAATTGTAAGCTATAGTTTTGTTAAATACTAGAAATATTTTAAAATGAATGTTTCTTGTCTCAAATTTTTATGAAAGCTGAAGGAAAAGCATTATGTCCTATCCCAGTGATGGTATTATCTGTAAAGAAGTAAGGTTGGGGATCAAACTAAGATTTTTTTTTGGAGAACTACATATGCCAAATACTCACTTAAAATCTGAAATTTGAGCCCTAGCCAGTTTGGGTCCGTGGATAAAGCATCGCTCCTCGGATTGAAGGGTCCCGGGTTCGATTCCCATCCAGGGCACATATCTTGGTTGCAGGCTCCATCCTCGCCCGGCCTAGTCGGGCCTGTGTGGGAGGCAACCAATCGATGTGTTTCTTTCACATCAATGTTTCTCTCTCTCTCTATTTCTCCTCCTCCCTTCCACTCTCTCTAAATATCAATGGAAAAAATATCCTCAGGTGAGGTTTAACAAACAAACAAAAATAAAATATGTTTAAAAAGAAAATCTGAAATTTGAGAACCAGAGTGTAGGGGCCTGCTTCAGAATCCAGAATAATTAGCCAGTGTGGTCAATTATATCTTAAGTTTTTTCATGGTTCCAAAAGGTGAAATTATTTCGTCAAGATGGATGAGAATAAATCCCTTTAAATGAATTTAATAAATTATTAATTTAAAAATGATAAATACTTTATGAAACAAACAATAAATAATTCATTAAGTACATTCCTTAAATTTAGAGAAAGGGGTATAATCCTATTTTAATAGTTTAGGAATGGGGGAGGGGAAGCACAAATTCCGTTCCTTTTTCTCCTGCTCTCCACAAAATAATTTTCAGTTTTTCCTGATGAGAAATTATTATTTCCAGTTTCCTGGAATTTTATCTGCCATTATCAACCAAAGCTGACTGACTACTTTGGTTATGGCAGCTGAATTATGTAGGCCATAAAGAAGCATCAGTACCATGGAATCGATGCTGAGATTATAGTTAGGTCTTTGGGTCAAGGTTCAGCAAATATTTTGTGTAATGGACCACATAGGAAATCTTTTTAGGCTTTGGGAGCCATATGATCTCTGTCGCAATTATCAGTTCTGCCATTGTCAAAGCAGTCACAGACAATACATAAGTAAGTGTATTCCAATAAATATTTATTTACAAAAACAGGTGTCAGGCTGATTTTGGCCCACAGGCCATAATTTGATCTCTATTCTGGATGACTGCTACCTGGCTAGATTCGGAAGCTGGTGGGAGACCATTAAGTATTTAAGGTTCTACTTGAACTGTACTTAGTCTAGCTTTCCAACCTATCTCCCATTACTTCCCTTTATATATGCCAGGCTGTAGTCAGCAGAACTGTTTTGTTCACTGTTCCATTATAGAGGCAAACAGAAAAAATGGAACAAAATAGCTCATAACATACATGGAAACTTGATAAATAAATGAGTTGGCACTGAAAATTAGTGGAAGATAGACTATTCAATAAACAGAGATGACACAATTGATTATCTACATTGAAAGTAAAATAAAATTAAATACCTACTTCTCTAAGCAAAAAATAAATTCTATAGAATTAATGTCCTAATTTAAAGTAAAACTTCTTGAAGAAAATACAAAGTTCTTTATGAATTTAGGACAAGAAAGTATTTCTTATACAAGATATGAAATACTAAATTATAAAGGCAAAGGTGGATATATTTGACTATACTAAAATTTAAAACTTCTAGTCAATAGAAAGTACCAGAGAAAAAGTGAAAAGGCAGATCACAGTGGGAGAAAATATTTGCATAAAAATAATTGCCTATAGATTACTATCTAGAATATAAAATGGATTCCTACCAAATAATAGGAAAAAAGTTGAACAAACCAATAATGGACAAACAAGAGTCAATTTTGGGGGGATAACTAATGGATACCACAAAATTGATAAATAAATTAGAATGTATTTCTGGAATAGAATAGCCTAGGGATGATAAACGTCAAAATCAGGATTGTTAACTTGGAGGAAGAAGGGCACAAAGTAGGACTTCAACTATACTTAATGTTTAATTACTGAAATGTTGGAATAAATATGTTAAAATATAAAGATTTGATAAAACTGGGTGATAGATAACCAGGTGTTGAATATTTTCTCCAATTTAGCCTGTTTATATTCCATAGTAAAAATATTTTTCAGTGTAATTGTGAGATAATGTAATTCTAGACTCTGATAGTAAGCATTTGCTTCTTGCAAATAGTCGGAGGAAGGGGAATTATTAGCACAGTGCTCAAAAAGGCAGGCATAGGAAATATCTTAGAGGTTTTTGGCAATGGAATTTTCCCTCTCTAAAGTTTCATAATCTGAATTTTCTAGGCCTTAAATCTTTTTCATGAATGTCAGCTGTTTCTGAGTCCTATGTATAGTATATAGTTATGTCTCCATTTAATATTAGCCTTATACCTCATGTAGGGCAATGTTTTGTCTTCCAGGTAATGTGCCCATTTCATGTACTGGGGAAATAATTAGCCAGTGTCTTCTTGCCACCTAAAGGAGAATTGATACATCCCCAGAATGGGTCCTGAGGAAAGTAGTTCCATTGTGTAGCTGGGAAAAGCAAATGATTTTTAGTTTTACAGAAACATCTATCATAGCTAGAATATGTATTTCTTGTTTAACAAGGACCCTGAATTATTGTATATACTAGAGGCCCAGTGCACGAATTTGTGCACCAGTGGGGTCCCTGGTCCTGGCCTGCAGGATTGGGCCGAAACTGGCTCTCTGACATCCCCTGAGGGGTTCCAGATTGCGAGAGGGTGCAGGCCAGGCCGATGGACCCCACCGGTGCACGATTGGGGCCGGGGAGGGATGCAGGAGGTTGGCTAGCCAGGGAGGGACCAGAGGAGGGCTCCAGGTTGTGTCCGGCCTGTCTTGCTTAGTCCCGATCAGCCAGACCCCAGCAGCAAGCTAACCTACTGGTTGACTGTCTGCCCCCTGGTGGTCAGTGCACATCATAGCAAGCAGTTGAGGGTCCTTGGAATATCATTAGCATATTATGCTTTGATTGGTTGACCGAACGACAGGACGACCGGACACTTAGCATATTAGGTTTTTGTTATATAGGAAGTCCCATTAAACAAGGATAGTTGTTCCTCACTATGTGCTAGGCTCCACGCAGGAGCCAAGGATACATATGTGAATAAGATGAAAATTTTTTTATTTTAGTGATCCCTTGTTCAGCATAGAGAATAATCATAAGCAGTTATTTATAGCTCAGTGAATTAAGTACAAAAATTCAGGTGGGTATAAAATACATTGAGAACTGTCTTTGCCTACTTTAAAAGGATATAAGTTTATTCTACTCTATATTATTGCTTCACTTAGCACTTATAATTCTGATTCTTATGAAGAAATTTTATGAATCACATTACTATTGATTTACTATTGGACTAGATTCCAAATGTGATTATATACATTGAAATTAATATATAACTACACAATATATATGGTACAAATTTATATAATTAAGATTATATGTATTAACTATTTGCTCCTGGGAAATATCAGTATCACCACGTTTAAAAAAATTTGTTCAACATGTTTTTTTAAACAAATACCAATTAAAAATATATTCAAGTTATTTTTGCATTTGTCTTATAATTACTGGTAAAATAAATATAAGATACTGCTCTTGGCATATAGAATGGCTTTGCCATTTCATATGTGTCCAATATCTGAACTGTCATGTAACAGTTTCAGTATTTACATAAATTCTGCATTGTTTCTGTAGTATTGGACTGTTAATTAAATTAAATGCAATATGTACTGTCTAGAGATAATAATAAAATGTAAATAATGTACTCAATAAGATTAAAATTTAAATAAACTTTATAAAAACACTTCTGAGAATTATTGTATAAAGTTTCCATTTGTGCAAAGTATATTACTTAAATAATAGCAATTTTTTTGAAACTAATATTGAGAATTGAAAATTACTTTTGAAGAGAGACAAAAAGTCTCATATTTCTACTCAGTTCAGGATGTTCAATAGAGGGTTTGTATGAAGACTGAGTCAACTCTAAAGGTAATTTTCTATTTTCACAACGTGAGGATGGCCATGGAAAATACAGCTCAAAGGAGAGAAAATCAGGAAAACCTCTTGGTAGATAGATAGTCGGCTAGAAAAATGCCTTGGCAGAACGGATTTATGGAGTAGGAAATTTTAAGAATTCATTTCAAGAATTGTCCGTTGAAATCACCAGCAACAAGGACTTTGATTTGGAGTAGGAGGAGGGGAGGAAAGAAAGGTAGCCAGGGTGAGAATCTGAGGAGAGGGGAGTGAAAAGATCTCTTTTCAGATGAAGGCCGATCGTTTGGTGAAGGACATATGTGTGTGGCACGTTGCATTTGGAAAAGCGGTGGGATGTGATAGATTTTGATTTATGTTCTAGTTAGATTTTCCTTTCTCTTCAGTGATTTTTCCATAAAATCTGTTTCAGCTAAGTTCAGAGTTATACCTAGTGAGCTCTTCACCGTTGCCCTTCCCATGTGCCGTTCCTGATGATTCTCTATGAAGGAAGCATCTTTTAGGTTATCCTTCTTCACTGAAGATTCACACAATAATTTTCCACTGATTCAGAAGACAGTTGTCCTGGTTGCTGTCAGCCTCTCCTTGTGTCTGTGTGAGAGGTTAGGTTCCTATATCCATTTGCCTCTCTGTGGCTGTGTGTGAGTTCTCATTCCCTCTTTAGTGTCAGAGGAAGCCTGGGAGGCTGCTTGAATTTCTCAAATTCAGAACCTCAACCAGGTTCAGACTGAGGGTTATTGTCCACATCTTTCTTTTGAGGAACTCCACATTGATTTGAGAACTATGCTTATGTCCCGGGCATCCCTCTGAATTAGTGGTGAACTGGAGTGGATCATACCTAGCGCAGCTTCACCTCAGCTAGTCCAGAATCAGATTATCAGCTAGGAGTGAGTGACATGGAAGGGTTTGCTGAAGAAATTGCCTCCTGTCATTTGTTTCCCAGTGGCACATGTAGGCACTTACACATACATGCTCATTGCTTGAATGCATGAGACATTAAAAAGTAATTTGCATCTTCAAATTCTGTTATAATCAGAAGTTGAGCCACTTCTTATGCTAGTTGTCTTAGAGGTTTAAGCTCACCTCCCCCCTCCACAACACACATTTGCTAGTTACTTAGGTACTTAAATAGACTTAATTATACTTGTAAACTGAACAAATTGGTGTACTTTAGGTTAAGAGGGTTCTCTTGCAAATCTGCTGAAGGCATTTAAAAAAAGATTTTCATTTGTAGAAAATTTATGGGTGCTAACATATAGTTCTGTTTTTAGTTTGTAAAGATCTTAGAAACCTGAAGTGATATACTTTTATCAAAAAGTGATCTATGTTGAGAGTGATGTAATGCTAGTTTTTAAAAGATATAATTATGCTCAGCATTCCAGCTGGAATAATTGTCTCTAATTCTGTCATTTTAGGAGATAATAGTGGAATGGCGGAGAGAGTGGGAAGTAACAGGAAAAGTAGTATTTCTGCATTTTAAATAAATCTAAAACTTTTTTAAAAATTCCATTTTTTCAGAGAAGAAGGGTGAGGGAGAGAGAGATAGAAATATCAATGATGAAAGAGAATCACTTATTGGCTGCCTCCTGCACACCCCCTACTGGAGATCAAGCCAACAACCGCAGCATATGCCCTGACCGGTAATAGAACAGTGACCTCCTGGTTTATAGGTCTACGCTCAACTAATGAGCCACACTGGCTGGGCTCAAAAACTCTTTTTATTTTAACAGGACCAACCTTATTATCTATTTGTCCTAATGGAAATTATGCCACAATAGCAGGTGGATAGTAACCCAGAAAAACCGAGGACATGCTATTTTACTTTATAGCTTTGATGAGAATTATGTTGGATTATTTTTAACACTAGAATTTTGATATAAGGAACAATGGATAAAGTTAGAATGATTCAATCAAAATATTTGGAATGATGGATGACAAATGTTTACTCTGCAGTAGTTAAATGAATAATTTTGGTAAAAGTTTTGGAAGCAGTTGTCTAAAATGCAAATATTCAGATACTTTTGGAATAATTTAGATTTAATTCAAAAGTAAAAGTCATATACTAATTAGTCACCTTTTCAAATTTTGTGGTTTATTTCCCCCCAACTATTTAATTTTGAAAAAATTTCACAATTACACTTAAATCCACTAACAGTTAACATTATGTTCCATTTGTTCTTTCTCTCTCTTGACATATATTTTTCTTTAATCACGTGAAAGTAAATTACAACATCATAACACTTGACCCTGAAAACATCATTATGTATCTCCTAACAAAGATATTCTTCTGCATAACTATATTACCTTATCACACCCAAGACAATTAACTGGACATTCTGCCTTTTTATTAGAATGTCTTTGCTTTTCCTCCAAGCTAGAATAGCTTTTTCTATTTTACATCTGACTAGAATAGCTTGTTCTATTTTTACTCCACCTGTAAGCTCACAGGCTGTCTCCCTTCTGTAATTTTTCCTTAATCACCCTCATGCAAAATTAATTGCTTCCCTTTTGGTTTCTTTAAGCCCCTAATTCCTGCTTTTCTTTTCTTTTTTTAATATATTTTTATTGATTCAGAGAGGAAGGGAGAAGGAGAGAGAGATAGAGACATCAATGATGAGAGAGAATTATTGATCGGCTGCCTTCTGCAGCCCGCTACACGGGCATATGCCCTGGTCAGGAATCGAACTGTGACCTCCTGGTTCATAGGTCAATGCTCAACCACTCAGCCATGCCGGCCAGGCTATTCCTGCTTTTCTCACAGAGGTTTCTAACCTCTTGGCTCCCAGCTTCATTATGTCTTTTTCACAGTGCCATAGGCTGAAAGAAAAACCCAGCAGTTTCACTTTTTTTAAAGTTGGGGTGAAGGGGGTGATGTTGGTTATTTTATGTTTTAAAAAGATTTTAAATTGATTTTTAGAGAGAGGAAGGTAGAGCGAGAGGGAGATAGAGAGAAACAGATGAGAGAGAGAAACATCCATTGGTTGTCTCCCACAAACACATCCTGACTGGGGATCAAACCCGAAACCTGGGTATGTGCCCTGACCAGGAATCAAATTGGTGACCTTTCAGTGCACAGGATGACGCTCAACCCTCTGAGCTACACCCGTCAGGGCCAGATCTCCTATTCTAATGCAGTAAGAATCCTATGATACGGTCACCAACACCTCAAGGTATGTATCAAGTCCATTTAGGCATGGCAATGGCTAAAGTAATAAACATTAAAAAGGCTGATATATTTTGGAACTAGTGGCTGTTTGAAAATGTCCAACTTAATGCCAGTATTTACTCAAGGTGTATGGTTCAATAAAATTTTTCTAGTTGCCAACTTCAAACTGTTTTGTTTTTTGTTTTTTAACACTTCTGGAAATCTTCCCACATTAAAAAAAAATTTAATTTTTTCTATCACCATTTATCCCATCCATGCCCTCTTTCACCTCCACTGATTCCCCTTTGCCCCCACAATCACCACACTGTCTGTGTCTTCTCTGTCTTTTTTTCTTTTTTTGCGCAGTACCTCCACCCCTACCCTCCCTGCCCCCATCCAAAGCTGTCTGCCTGCTCTCTGTGTATATGAGTCTGTCTCTGTTTTGCTTGGTAGTTCAGTTTCATTAAATTCTACACATGAGTGAAATCATATGGTACTTGTCTTTCTTCAACTGGCTTATTTCACTTAGCATAATGTTGTCCAGGTCCATCCATGCTGTCACAAGGGTAAAATTTTCTTCCTTTTTACAGCAGAGTAGCATTCCATTGTGTCAATTTACCACAGCATTTTTATCCACTCATCTACTGATGGACACTTGGGCTGCTTCCAAGTCTTGGCTATTGTAAATAAATTCTTCAATGAACACAGGGGCGCAAATTACTGTTTTGGGTTTCTTCAGATAAATTCCCAGGAGTGGAGTAGCTGGGTCATAAGGCAGTTCCTTTTTTTTTTTTTAAATATATTTTATTGACTTTTTACAGAGAGGAAGGGAGAGGGATAGAGAGTTAGAAACATCGGGTGAGAAACATCGATCAGCTGCCTCCTGCACACCTCCTACTGGGGATGTGCCCGCAACCAAGGTACATGCCCTTGACCGGAATCAAACCTGGGACCCTTCAGTCTGCAGGCCGACGCTCTATCCACTGAGCCAAACTGGTTAGGGCAAGACAGTTCCATTTTTTTTTTAAGGTAACGTCATACTGTTTTCCACAGTGGCTGCACCAATCCGCATTCCTGCCAACAGTGTATGAGGGTTCCCTTTTCTCCGTATCCTTGCCAACACTTGTTATTTGTTGACTTATTGATGATAGCCATTCTGAGAAGTGTGAGGTGATATCTCATTGTGGTTTTCTTAAAAAAAATATTTTTATTGATTTCAGAAAGAGGAAGGGAGAGAGATAGAAACATCAATGATGAAAGAGAATCATTGATTGGCTGCCTCCTGCTTGGCCCCTATGGGGATGGAGCTCACAACTAGGGCATGTACCCTGACCGTGGATAGAACCTTGACTTCCTGGTTCATAGGTCAGTGCTCAACCATTGAGCCATGCAGCCGGGCCCTTTATGGTTTTAATTTGCATTTCTTTGATTAGTGATGTTGAGCATCTTTTCATATGTCTATTGACCATCTGTATGTCCTCTTTGGAGAAGTGTCTGTTTAGTTCCTCTGCCCATTTTTCAATTAAATTGTTTGTTTCTTTGGTGTTGAGTCTTATGAGTTCTTTATAAACTTTGGATATTATTAATCCCTTATCAGATGTATCGTTGGCAAATATGTTCTCCTATTCAGTGGGTTGTCTTTTCATTGTGTTGATGGTTTCATTTGCTTTGCAAAAACTTTTTAGTTTGATGTATTTCCATTTGTTGATTTTTTCTTTTGTTTCACTTGCTGGAGGAGATATATCAGGAAAAATATTGCTACGAGAATGTCTGAGATTTTACTGCCTATGTTTTCTTCTAGGATTTAAAAAAAAATCTTTATTGTTGAAAGTATTACTCTTCCAGGGTTTTTATGATTTTGAGTCTAACATTTAAGTTTTTAATCCATTTTATTTGTTAATCGTCACCGAGGATATTTTTCCATTGAATTTTAGAGAGAGTGGAAGAAAGGGGGAGAGACAGAGAGAGAAATAATCAATGTGAGAGAGACACATCGACATCGATTGGTTGCCTCCCCAGGCGCCCGGACCAGGCTGGGAATTGAGCCTGCAATCAACTGAGGTATGTGCCCTTGACCAGAATCAAACCTAAGACCCTTCAGTCCCCAGGCCAACGCTCTATCCACTGAGCCAAACTATCTGGGGCTTTAATTCATATTGAGTTTATTCTTGTGTGTGATGTAAGAAGGTGGTCTAGTTTAATTTTTTTTGCACGTGTTTGTCTAATTTTCCCAACACCATTTATTGAATAGACTATCTTTAGTCCATTATATGTTTTTGCCTCCTTTGTTCAATATTAATTGACTATAAAGTTGTGGATTTAATTCTGGGCTCTCTATTCTGTGCCATTGATCTATATGTCTGTTGTTGTTTTTTGCCAGTACCATGCTGTTTTGATTTCTATGGCCTTATAGTATAGTTTGATATCAGGTAGGGTGATTCCTCAAACTTAGTTCTTCTATCTCAAGATTGCTGTTGCTATTTGAGGTCTTTTGTGGTTCCATACAAGTTTTTGAAACATTTGTTCTAGTTTAGTGATATACTAGATTATTATCTTGATAGGAATTGCATTGACTCTGTAGATTGCTTTGAATTATGGACATTTAAATGATGTTAATTATTCCTATCCATGATCACGGTATATGCTTCCATTTGTTTTTATGTTCCTCAATTTCTTTCTTCAGTGTCTTATAATTTTTGAGTACAGGTCTTTTATATCCTTGGTTAAATTTATTCCTAGGTATTTTATTCTTTTTGAAGCAATTGTGAATGGGGTTATTTTCATAGTTTCCCTTTCTGATAGTTCATTATTGGTGTATAAAAATGCCATTGATGTCTGGATTAAAAATTTTTTTTTTTTGTATCCTGCTATTTTACTGAATTCAGTTATCAGTTCTAGTAGTTTTTTTGGTGGAATCTTTAGGGTTCTTAATATACAATATCAGATCATCTGCAAATAATGAGAGTCTCTACTTCTTATAAGAGCTACCTCATTTTTAAAAATTCTTTCATTTGAATATCCAACAATTCATTAGCTTTTAACAGTGGTATAGTACTCCATCATATGAATATACTAATATATCTTGTACGTGTGGTTATTCCTGTAGGATAAATTTCTAGAAATGGAATTGTTCAGTTAAAGGGTATATGTACTTTACATTCTGATAGACAATGACATTTATCTAAAAAAATAAACTGCAGCAATTCATATTCTTACAATTTATGAGCCTGCCTGTCTGTCTACATCTTTAATAATATTGTATTCTCTGAGACTTTTAGAATTTTGTCATGGTGGTTTGTCATTATTATTGTAAATCACATATCTTTTTAAAAAAATATATTTTATTGATTTTTTACAGAGAGGAAGGGAGAGGGATAGAGAGTTAGAAACATCAATGAGAGATGAGAGAGAAACATCGATCAGCTGCCTCCTGCACACTCCCCACTGGGTATGTGCCCGCAACCAAGGTACATGCCCTTGACCGGAATCAAACCTGGGACCCTTGAGTCCGCAGGCCGATGCTCTATCCACCGAGCCAAAACGGCCAGGGCATAAATCACATATCTTTTATTGTGAATGAAATGAAGTATTTTTTATATGTTTAAGCAATTTGTATTTGTTTTTCTTATTGATTTATAAAAGCTCTTTGTTTACCAAGGAAATAAATTCTTTTTTATAATAAATGTTTCTTTTTTTTGTAGTTTATCTTTTTACCTTTCTTAACATTTTTCCCCCCCAAACAGAAATGTTTAACTCCACTTCTTTTAATGTAGCTATCTTTCCCCTTATAGTTTTTGGGTTTGTGTTTTGCTTATAAAACATCACACTTCAAGGTTGTAAAAATACATTCACAGAAAGATAGTTATAAAGATGTTGAAGAGAAGGATTACAAGAGAAGTGAAAAACTTAATTTAATGGGCCGAAGTTCCTGAGAAGGTTGGGGGGAGGGGCTGAGATCCAGAAATTGATAGAAGGTTGTACTGGGGGAGGAATCATCTTCCTTTGTCACAGGAGGAAGAGAGGAAAGGATGGGCACAGATATGGGTGGGATTACTTTCATATAGGAAGTTGAAGGTGTTCCAACCCACTGCCTCTGTTTTCTCCCTATGAAGAAGTAGGAGATATTTGCTGAAAGTGATAGAGGAAGTATAGTTTAGCATGAAGGGAGCTGAGAAGGTTCTAGAATCTAGAGCATCATTGTGGAGAAAGAGAGTGAACTAATCAGGGAAACAATTATTGACAATATGGAGGGGCTGGTGAGAGGGTGCAGTCTGCAAGCCTTTCAGACCTTTTTTCAGCAGTATTCAGAAGTTTGGGTGCATGTGATGGGAAGGTCAATATCTTAGTATGAGGCTTTTCTATTTTTAGCAATTCTTCCATTATTTCTAACTTTATTATAGTATGGTTGGAGTACATTGGTTCTTTGGAATTTATTGAGGTTTCCTTTATGGCTTAGCACATGGGCTATATTTGAAATTGGGCTACCTGTCTTGAATTCTTGGTTCATTTGGTATAGAGTTTTAAATATAAAATATCTTGAGTGTATGTTAGTGTTATTCAGGTCTTTTAGATGAGTGTGTCAAAGGGTGCAACGTTTCTCTTTTCATGGCCCCAAGTTTGGATGGAAGCAGGTATCAGTAAGCACACGTAGCTTTCAGTCTTCATTGTGAGTGAGTGGGCCTTGTGATTAGGTATGCAGAAGTAGGCAGTGAGTGGAAACTCCCCTGCGCTCTGCCCTGCACCCAATAGATAAGGAAATAGCAGATTGTAGGGTTGATGAGGCTTACCCAGAGTCACATAGCTAATAAGTAGCAGAACCAGAATTTGTACCAGATCTTTTGGGTCCAACTCCAGTACCCTTGGGCTGTATCTTTTATGCTTAGCAGAGGGAGGTGATAGGTTACCACAATCTTTCAACATCATCCTTAAGTTTACCATCTGTACAATTTACAATGGCCTGGCCAGTGTGGCTCAGTGGTACAATGCAGTGTTATTGGACTCATCAAAAACCCTGTAGAAAGGTATCCTCCACCTCCTCCTTTACAAATTTCCTAAGATACAAGTAACAGAACAGATCTTACACTAGTCATTAGAGAAACTTACTCATGTTCACATTTTCAAGTGTTTGTCTAATGTTATGTCTGTGCATTTTAGGGGTTGGGTGTGTATCTGAGTCCTGGCCGGAAGCAGTTCACGGCAGATGTTTCAAATAAAGATCGAATCAAGAAACGACTTTGAGAGTCATGGGCAGGACAGGCCTAGGGCAGCAAATAAGGCTGGATATCATTTAGTTTTTCCAGAAAAATTCTTCTAATCTATTGCTTGCTGAGAATGAGCCAGGCTGCCATTGTTTGGAGAGCTGGTTGGGAAAGAGGGGGAAGATTACATGGTTAGCAGATGGTGTAGGAATGTAAACTTGCATGACTTCAGAGCCCCTGCTCTGGACCACTATGCATTTTGCCTCTTGTATTGAAACCTAAGTTAGGTTTCCCAGCCTTTTACATCAAGTTTTTTGTTTGTTTGTTTGTTTGTTTTTTTACTTATTGTGCATAATAGTCCATTTTAGCCCTGTATATATAGCATAGTTAGGAACACTATGTATATGATGATATTTAATGATTTCCATGTTAGAGATTTATAATTTGTTCTTAATTTGCAGCTTTTTTCAAGGAGCAAACCTCCAAAGGGCCTCTATGTTTATGGAGATGTTGGTAAGTGTGTTAAAACAAGTTTTGGGTGGTACAAACAGAAAGTTTCCCAGCTTTGCTCAGAGATAACTTCCATTTCCATCCTTCAATCCACTACCAGCAAGGGAGTAGGATGAGGTGAGGTAAAATAGGGGGAGGGAAGGGTTGGCATCTTAGTTTGCACTTTTACTTCTCAGAGGGTGTGCCTGTAGTGTAAGGCAGTGTTAGTTAGCATGTTAGGGTGCAAACATTATTCAATGAATAAAGTGAGTTCATCTTGGGGAAGGAAATCATCTATAGGTAGGTTATTAGATAATTCAGAATCCTGTTGCTCACTGCTATTTGACTCAGCTTAGGATGTACTTTTTTAAAAAGCTGTTCTTTTTCACTTTTACTTTCCACTAATATTTCTACTCATAATGCAAACCCTTATCCTCAATTTAGTTATTAGTAGATACTCTTTTTTTTTGTACCCCTCCCCCAACCCCTATTAGTAGATACTCTTAATGCATGAGTGGTAATACTTCCATGGTCTCTCATTTCTTTGTTTTGTTTTGTTGTTATTGTTAATTCTTACCCAAGGATATTTTCCCACTGATTTTTAGAGAGAGTGGAAGGGAGGGGGAGAGACACAGAGAGAAACATTGATTGGTTGCCTCCTGCACAAACCCCAACTGGGGACTGGGATCTAGCCTGCAACAGAGGTACGTGCCCTTGACCAGAATCCAACCCATGACCCTTCAGTCCCTGGGCCGAGGCTCTATCCACTGAGCCAAATCAGCTAGGGCTTAGTCTCCCCTTTCTGTACATTGGGCACAAAGACTCACATTTTCTTGGAAGATTTATGAACAGTCACTTACCTTCTAGATTTTCCTAATCAACTAATGTCTTGCTTCTTCTCTGACTTCATCTGTTTTGCTGAAACAATCTGTTTTCTGCTTTCCATTTCCTTCAAACAAATCCTTCCTAAACCTCTCCCTGGTTACCCACATTCACTGATGTTACGAAGGTGGCTCTTACTTTCCCTGGCCTTATTGCTTGTCACTCATTTCTTATAGTGGGATACTAAAAACTCTCACTTACATGTAATTGGACCAGTTTTGGTCCTAGACTGATAAACACGCTTCAGGTTTCCCTGTAACCATAACAAATTTGCATTATGGAGTGATGGCAGAAGTTAGTAATATATTTAGGACAAGAAATAAAACAGTTGAATAAATAGTTATAGTACCTTAAAGATAAAACTTTAAGGGTTTAGCTTTTCATCTTTAAGAGGGTCCTCCTTTTTTTCTGATTTGTTTACAAATGCTGCTAAATTCCTGTTTTACATTTACAGATTTAGTGAACCTAATAAAAAGAGAATTTAGTTCACAAAAGTGAATGATACAGATTGCCCCTAAAATTCTTCAAGTTCTTGAAACTTACAGTTAAAGAAAATGTGAAAGAAGCTCAAACTATTGTTCTCTTAGTTAAATATCTAATTGGTATTTTTTAGATCAGGGTATGCTTCCTTCGTAGTTAAAAAGCATTTTATACCAGGTGCATGGTCAGTGCTACATGTCAGTGCCTTTGGGCACTGCCAGCAAATCTCAGAACATGTCCTTCCTATACCTTCACTTTCACAATCAGTCATTGCTAAAACCAATATCTTTGTTTCTCCTGATACTTTAGCCACTTAACCATAAATGGAGATGGTTAGTAAAGCACAACTTCTTCTACTTCTGCAAAGGACTTAAAAAAAACTCATAAAAGTTGTTGGATTTTAGTTTGAAAAACACAGCTGTATTCTAATTGATTGAAGGGAAGTACAAAAACATAAATCATCTGAATGCTTGAAAGAATCAGAAAAGATGTGATAACATAGGATGTTCACATAGGCTGGGTATGGGGCAACCTTTGGTTAGGGACATTTTTATAATGTAAAGAGGAAAAGAGAAAGGAATTATGAAACAGGAAGTGAGATGAACATTTCAGTGGTTATACTCAGTTTAGTTTAGAATACTTACAGAAGGTGATCAGCGACAGGTCAGCTTCTCTGGCTGGGAGAAAAGCCTCCCAGTGCCTTCACAAGCTCTTATTCTTTAGTTTCCTTTTTTAAACTTGGGAAACAGGTTTACATTTTCAGAAGTGATGGGAAAGAGGGTGTCTGCTTCTTAGTGCCCCCTTCCCACTCCTTGTTCCTGTGCTTGGCTTGCCCTCTGTCATGCCTGCTCAACTGTACTCCCTTTCTTCGTAGACATGTTGAGATGATTGATTCAGGTAGACCACCCAATCCAGGGAACCCCAGTGGAGTTGCTATATAAATTGAAGGGATTATCATCATGGTTCAATCTTGAAACAAAACGTATTCATTAATAAAATGCTTAGCTCAAACCATACAGAGACCATAAGCTGCAGTAGTTTCTTGGGCTTCATTCTTACCCCACAGCAAGGTTCCTGCTTCTGACTAACAAACAGACTGCACTTAATGATTTCTCTGGTATATGAGGAGATAATAAAAGTTCCTTTTTGTTTATTAGTCCTTTTTCTGCTGACTCTTGGTTTAGCCTCACCTATTTCACATTGATAATTTCACTATTCAAAGGTAGGCTGGTAATAAGGTTAGGAGTTGGGAAGCAAAATTCTGCTGGACTTGGAGGCCATGATGGAGGCCACTACATATATACAGCTCCTTCTCCAGGGAGTCGGCTGTGAAAAGGACACCATGGGTGCAGGGGGCTCTTGAGTCGTCATTTTTGTTTTCCTAACTATAGGCATGAAAGTTAGAACATAAAAGAGTTTTAGGTTTTACAAATTAGTCCCCTAGCAAGAATCTCCTCTTAAGAAATACACTGAGTGGCCAGATTATTATGACCGGCCAGATTATTATAACCACCCCATCAGTACTTCGTTGGGCCACCTTTTGTCTTCAATACTGCGGCGATTCTTCTTGGCATTGACTCCACGAGATGTTGAAAGGTGATGCGAGCAATCTGACACCATGCCTGATGAATAGCACTGTCCAGTTCTGTGAGATTTGATGGTTGTGGAACCAGCTGCCTGATGGCTCTTTTAACTTCGTCCCACAAATGCTCAATTGGATTGAGGTCTGGTGATTGTGGGGGCCACCTAAGCAAGGTAAAGTCTCCCTCATGTTCTTGAAACCACTCCTGCACAATATGAGCACTGTGGCATGGCGCATTGTCTTGTTGGAAGAAGCCATCTCCATTGGGATACTCCATCAACATGATAGGATGAACTTGATCCACAACGATACTTAGGTATGTTGTGCTATTCAGACGTTTATAATGATCTGGCCCTCTAGCAACTTCAGTGCAAAATTAGAGCTAATTTGCCTACAAACGTCAGGTGGTCATAATAATCTGGCCACTCAGTATATACAAGGTTTTATTTAGGATTCTGTAGAGACTAAAGCAAATTGTGAGGTCGGTAAAATGTACTGTAGATTTCTTCCCTACTTTTTTCCAACAACTTTTGTCCTCATTCTTCCATTCACATGACAAATGTTTATTGAGCATCTGCCTTATATTGTTTCTGGAGATATACTTGTGAATAAAAACAGGCAGCCTTTGTTCACCCTAAGTTCACAAACTCTTGCAATGGCTTTGAAACGTTTTTGAACATGATCCAGAGTAAGCACTATATTTTACGCCCTGACTCATTGAGTGCACATAGGTGAAAATTTCAAGGCAAAGCACCAGTGCCCACGAGTGCACGCGCACACACACACCCCTACATGCCTGAAAAATAGTTTCATGAAAGAAAACTTACCCTTACATGTGATATATTTTGATATTTTCTATTTTATTGCCCTGAAAGGTAACATTTTGCAAAACTATAGTATAAATATCACAACCAGGATATTGACATCGATACAGTTCACAGATCTTATTCAAATTTCTCCAGTTTTACTTGTATTCATGTATGTGTACAATTTATCACCTGTGTAGTTTCATGTATCCACCACCATAGTCAAGATACTGAACAATTCTATTTCTACAAGAATCCCTGTGTTGTCCATAATTTCCAGAGATATGATACATACAACAACTAGAAATTGTTTATCTTATAGTTTTCTGATAGCCATTCTTTGCCTCACATCATGGAGTATCACCCTACATAGGAGTAGCTAGTCTTCAGCCAAAGACTCAAGAGTACTCACATGTTGGTTTCAGGAGCTCTTTTCATTATATAGCTTCCTCCTCTCTGGTGCTTTGCCTTGAAATTTTCACCTATGTTGGACTCCTATAATTCTGAAGTTTCTTAATCCAATTTAGCGAGACCTCGGTGATTTACTTGGATTCTCCCATTTCCTCACCAACATAAAACTGGTATATCATTGGTGTTTTAATTTGTATTTTTTATATTTCAGATGGAGTTAAACTTTAAAAAATGTGTTTAAAGCTATTTATATATTTTGTTGTGCCGTGCCAGCGCAGCCAAGGGTGATCCTGAGTGGGGGGCGGTGAAAGGATTGAGAAAAGACAGAAAAGAGAATGAAAGCTGAGTCTTGGTGGGACGCTGCTCCCTGATGAGGAGACAGCGCCAGCGCCCACAAGCCGTGTCTTTATTTTATAGCAGATGCCACGAGGCAAAGTAGGGGCGTGATCAAGTTGTTTACAGCATTCTCGTGAGTTCCAACCCTACTCAACTACATGCACCTGAACTCTAGCACAAGGCACGTGGGACCACGTGTTTGGACCATAGGTTCAAGCTTACAACCATAGCTGTTGGCTATAATTGTGCTGGGAGGGCCCTGCCCTCCAGCTGGGACTTGCACGTGGCAATGAGAGGACCCTGTCCTTTCATTAGTCCGAGGCTTGAACCTGGCCAAAACACTGTACCCGCGCCCCACATTTTGTGTGTTATTTGAATACTCATGTTCTGTGCACTTGATCATCTTTCCCCACCCCCCTTGTTAATTCTGTATTGCTCAGTCTCTTTCAGTTGGAGTGGGGCGAGGGGAGTCGATTGAAGTAGATAAACTAGGGGAGGAATTTAATGGTTGGTTTAATTGTGAAATCAAGTAATGATCTGATTCAGCTATGGGTAGAGAGGAGAGATTAAATAATATTTTAGGGATCTCTCTCTCTCCTTCCTTCCCTTTCCCTTCTTCATTGCTTGGTTCTGGTTTTCTCTTGTTGGCTTCATTCTTGGTAATAATTTTTTGATGTTATAGGAAAGAAGGCTCCTGGGATCTTCTAGGTTGCTCTCTTAAAAGGAGAAGGGATGATTCTTATTCTTGGAATCCATATTAACTCCTCCCACAAAATATTACCTAACTGGGTCATATGCTCACGGCAGGGCCAATCACAGTGTGTAGGGTAGTGGGGTATTTTTATTGGTCCACCTTGTGATTGATACTTTCATCATAGAATCATACTAAGTAGAGAAGTTTCCAGAAGGAAGAGCTTTAGGACAAAAAGTTCATTGTAGTTTGTAAGAGCTCTTTATATCTTAAAAGATATATAAGGTTAAACCACCAAGTTCCATGAGGGCATGGATTTTTGTGAAGTTTGTTCACTGTGATATCCTAAACACCTAGAATAGGACCTCACACATGGTAGGCATTCAGTAAAAATATATTGATTAAATGAATAAAGACAATAATTTTACTTATGGTGAATTTTATATTTAGAAAGTTGAATTGCATGTAGCCTAATCTATCAGTCCTTTTCTTTTATGATTTCTGTTACCTTCAGAAACTTTTTATATGATGGTCACATTATATTTTAAGCCCATTTTTTAGAGTTACCACAAAAGTCACTTCAAATATATGTTGTTCGCATTTGTGGTTAGATAACTCATGACTTTTTTTCTCGACCTGTCAGTATACTGTGCTTTATGCAGCAGGATTTGAAACTTTATTGATTTACTCTTTTAGGTAAATATAATGACTTAAAATCTGCTGCCACTCACTATAGCAAGAGATATTGTACTGGATATTTTTGCAAAGAATTACTTTTCAGTCTGAATGGTCTCTTTATTAAAAATCTCTTTGACAGCCCAGCTGGCGTGGCTCAGTGGTTGAATGTCGACCTATGAACCAGGAGGTCAGGGTTTGATTCCCTGTCAGGGCACATGCCTGGGTTGCGAGCTCGATTCCCACCCGGGGGCTTGCAGGAGGCAGCCGATCAATGATTCTCTCTCATCATTGATGTTTTTTTTCTTCTCTCTCCCTCTTCCTTCCTCTCTGAAATCAATAAAAATATATTTAAAAAAATCTCTTTAACAAATCGTATTTTCATATACAAAAACTTTCTGGCAATTCAAACAGCATGGGCCCAAAGTTATCTATGGAATGGAGCAATCCCCTCCACCCCCGCATTTAAAACTCAGATCTCACTTCCTGAGCTGCAGCTCTTAGGAGGAGAACATGGCGGGGAAGGGGAATGGAGAACTCAGAAGGATAAGAGACAGGGCCAGCATCCCTGGGCCTGGCCTGCAAGGAATGCTTGGTGTGAACCAAGCTTGAGCTCTGCCTTTCTGTGCAGTGGTCGGCAAACTGCGGCTCGCGAGCCACATGCGGCTCTTTGGCCCCTTGCGTGTGGCTCTTCCACAAAATACCCCGTGCGGGCACGCACGTACAGTGCGATTGAAACTTCGTGGCCCTTGCACAGAAGTCGGTATTTTGTGGAAGAGCCACACTCAAGGGGCCAAAATGCCGCATGTTGGCTCGCGAGCCACAGTTTGCCGACCACTGTAGGGAATAGGCTTTCTGTGCATGCCTGCGTTAAAGGCCCAGGCCATTGACTCTTCAATTATTAATGCAATCATAGTGATGAAAAGTTCCAGAGTGTTGAAAATTACATAATTTAATTGTAAGAGTTGACTATCAGAATTTCTTCAAGTAGACCTCATTTTGCAAGACCAATATTCTCAGATTTTTGAAAAAGTATTATATACTTGGCAATCCTCCAGCTCTAATCTACATCTATTTCTTTTCAGTATTTATGTTAGATACTAATCTTTATTTTCTTATTTTTCATGTTTGAATTTTCCCATAGTGCCTAAGATAGTTTCTCACACTTAGTAATGGCCCAATATAAATATTTAATTAATAAAATTATTTTATTCATACTGGTACCTTTTGAAAGAGAATCTGAAGAATGAAGAATTTGTAAATTATGCCAGTTTATAAACATAGTTTTCAGGGGCAAATAGCCCCTCTAATATTAACTAATTTATATTATATATATAAATACATATATATATTTAATAATATATCCTAAAACAGGATTTTAACAGAAAAGAATAATATTTTATCTTTTTCTGGTTTAACATAAAAAATAAACACTTCTTTAAAAAAAAGTAACATAGTCTTAATCTTTCCAGTAGAAGAGTGTGGTTTCATTATCCGAAAGCTAATGAACAATCATTAGAGCAATCAGTAACACTGTTTAATAGTATCCTTTTTTTTTTTTTAAGGTACAGGGAAAACAATGGTGATGGACATGTTTTATACTTATGTGGAAATGAAGAGGAAAAAACGGGTTCATTTTCATGGTTTCATGCTAGATGTTCACAAAAGTAAGTTAACTATCTGGGAAAAGCAGTGGTTTTTAAGTGGGCAAACACTACAAAATAATTTTCCTCATCTTTTGAAATTCTGAACTTTTTAATACTTAAAAATATATTTTTGCTTAAAGTAAGATTTTATTTGTTTTGTGCTATATTGAAACAATAGTAATGTGTCCAGAGTTGGTCCTAAAGATACATCAGTACTTCCAAATATGAGAACAGAGGTTACTATATGAAGGTTAGGCATTTTTTCTTTCTGCTAAGGATCAATAAGAAATGTGAAAGCCTCACCTGTTTCAAAAAGTTATTCTTTACAACTCAGCCATAAGAAAAGATGAAATATTGCCATTTGTGACAACATGGTTGGGTCTTGAGAGCAGTATCACACTAAGCAAAGTAAGTCACATGGAAAAGGACAAGAACCATATGATTTCACTCACATATGGAATATACTTGTAAAACAGAAAGCCACAAACAAACAAAACAAACTCATAGACAGATAATAGTATGGTGTTTACCAGAGGGGAAGGTGGGTAGGGCGAGGTCGAAGAAGGTAAAGAGTGTCAAATATATGGTGATGGAAGGGGACTAGACTTTGGGTGGTGAGCATACTATGCAATGTACAGGTGATTTATTATAGAATTGTACACTTGAGTTTTAAATAATGTTATTGAGTAGTGCCACTCCCATAAATTTAACTAAAAATGAAGTTATTCTTGATTAGATCATTTCTACTGTGCCACCTTAGCATGTAGGCATGCAGTTTGTACTTGTATGTATGCTTTATTGCTTTGTCAGTGTTCTTATATTATCTCATTTTTGCATTGTCTAGCAGCTACATTGTAACCTCCCCAGGGCAGGAACATTGTGTTTTTCTTAGAATACTTTCAGCATTTAGTACACATATAATACATGAAATGGGACTGGCTCTAGTGTATCAGGCTGGAGACAAGAACATTCTGGTTAGATATGCTAGACATAGGGCAGGACTGTCTCCTCAGTGCACATCCCTGAGATTCTCAGGATTAAGATTGATTTTTTGGTCCATCTATTTACCATCTAGTCATCTAGTCTATCACTTTGTCATCTCCAAAGTGATTGAAGAATAGAGATAGAATGATTACAAATATCCTTATAATCATGGGAATATAATATGTGAGCAACTTTTTTTTAAACATATTTTGTTAATTTTTTACAGAGAGGAAGGGAGAGGGATAGAGAGTTAGAAACATTGATGAGAGAGAAACATCGATCAGCTGTCTCCTGCACACTCCCAACTGGGGATGTGCCCGCAACCAAGGTACATGCCCTTGACCGGAATCGAACCTGGGACCCTTGAGTCCGCAGGCTGACGCTCTATCCACTGAGCCAAACCGGTTAGGGCGTGAGCAACTTATTTTGAGGTAGAGAAAATGCAACCAATTTCAGTGATCACACTTGTGGTTATATATGATTATATGTGGACTTTAAACTGATGTTTACATTAAAGTTTCATTTATTTAGATTTAAAAATATGTTATAGTTATCTGAAATGTACTATTAATACAGTATTTGATTTTGTATTTAATTTCACCCGTTTAAGGAATACACCGCCTTAAACAGAGTTTGCCAAAAAGGAAACCAGGATTCATGGCTAAATCATATGATCCAATAGCTCCTATAGCTGAAGAAATCAGCGAAGAAGCATGTCTCTTATGTTTCGATGAATTTCAGGTAAGGTAGAAATGCTTCTAGATGTAGAATGGTATACTGAATGAAGTGTGAAGATTTATGGTCTGTTCCTGATTTTATCATTCTATAAAATAAAAGCCTAATATGCTAAGTGTCTGGTTATCCGGTCGTCTGTTCAACCAATCAAAGTGTAATATGCTAATGATATGCTAAGGCCGCTCAACTGCTTGCTATGACGTGCACTGACCACTGGGGGTAGATGCTCCAACTGGTAGGTTAGCTTGCTGCTGGGGTCTGGCCAATCGGGGCTGAGCTGGACGGGCCGGACACGCCCCGGAGCCCTCCTGTGGTCCCTCCCTGGCTGGCCAACCTCCCATGTCCCTCCCCAGCCCTGATCGTGCACCGGTGGGGTCCCTTACCTTGGCCTGCCCTCTCACAATCTGGACCCCTCAGGGGATGTCGGAGAGCCAGTTTTGGCCCGATTCCACAGGCCAGGTCGAGGGACCCCACTGGTGCACAAATTCGTGCATTGGGCCTCTAGTTGTTTTATAAATTGGTTTGAATTATCTCTTATGACTTTAATATTACTATCTGGTTCAGGGGTCAGCACACCCACCTCAGCTTGCTGAGGGCAAATCTGGCCATCAGCTTTTATATGGCCAGTGAGAAAAGAATAGTTTTTATATTTTTAAAATGTATTATAATATATTTTAAATATATTATAAAAATATATTTTTATATTTTATATTTTTAAATTATATTTTTAAATATAAAAAATATTTTATATTTTTTATATTTCTTTATTTCAAAAGAAAAAGAAAATTCAACACAGCCCATTTGTGGCTTGCAAAGCCTAAAATATTCACTGTTCAGCCTTTTATAGGAAAAGTTTGCCCACCCTGATACTCTAGTCAGTGAATCCACATTCTCCCCCCTGCTCTCCCCCCCCACCACACACACCATGATGGAGATAGTGTAATGATTACAACATAATGTCTTTAAAGGTGTTTGACGTTTTTTTTTAAAAATGTTTTTATTTGATTCACATATCTCACAACTTACATATGATGAAGGGAGAGAATTGTCTTAGTTAAACTTTTAAAATTTCTTCTAGTTTTAGGATTCTTTGAAATTGTGACTCTAAATTGGTAGTGAGTTATTTCCTGATCTTTATTTCTTACTAGAGGCCCAATGCACAAAATTCATGCAAGAGTAAGCCTTCCTTCCCCTGGCTGCCAGCACTGGCTTCCCTCTGGCACCTGGGACATGGGCTTCCCTCCAGCACCTGGGACCCAGGCTTCCCTTGCAGCTCTGGCTTCGTCCAGAAGGTTGTCCAGAAGGATGTCTGGAAGGACATCTGGTCTAATTAGCACATTACGCTTTTATTATTATAGATGAAAGCAAATATGGGATAAAGGCAAACACCAAGTCTTATGCTTATTATGTATCCTATGCCACCCCAGTGTAGTAGTAGTAGTCGGAGTAGTAGTAATAATCGATACTTTAGACTAAGAATTACTTTCTCTTTAGTAGACTTCTTTCTTTAGTAGTTCCGAAGCATAATACTGTAGTTGATTTTTCTATAATGCTTATCATAAGAACAACTGATCATTGGAATGAAAACAGGAAAATCCACAAGTACTGAATATGAACTTAAAATAGAGCTTCACACCAAAGCTTTTGAAAAATATTTCTGGAGCTGAGTGCATAAACTCCTGTGTCTGATTGCCTAGAATAAAGGCCCATTGATCTTTTCAAGGATAGGAAGCTAACATTTGCGTGTGCCTACTCTTAGGTAGATGCTGGGTGATTCACACAACTCCTTTCATATTTGTGATGAAGTGAGGAAATTGCCCTTGTTAAATTTTAAACTTTTTTTCAGTAAAAACTTGGGTTAGTGGAAATATGTTGTAGCCAGGATGCCTTTATCCCAAATGAGGCAACTCAATCCACATAGCTAACAGCAATCTTGATTTATGATAGAGGAGTACGAGGAATTTTAGCTATGCGTGGTGTTGCACTGAACCATCTGGGGAAGAGGAATCTTCATTTCTTTCTCCCTTTAGTCATTTTAAGACAGCCTGGCATCTACCCTTTGTACAGAGGTCTTCAAAAGAAAGGCTTATGGAAAAGAGATGTTCCCCTGCTATTCTGAAGAGGTATACTAAGTACACCAATGTACTATTTCAGGAAGAGAAGGGCATCATGTAGTTGGCAAAGTAGCATCGAGTTAACAGTTATGCTGCCTTCAGCAACAGAGGTCAGTGAAGAGTCACTGAAGGCCATCTCACATGATTTATCATTACGAGTCTCCTTAAATTACCTCTAAATAAAATTGAATTGGCACAGTTAAATTTTTGATTAAGGTACTGAAGTTTAAAAAATTTTAAGTATATTAATATCCAACCTTTGTTAAATGATTTTTGGATCACAAAGTATTTTTATATCTTTACTTCATTTAATTCTGTAAAGTAGTTATTGTTACTATCTTCATCATATAGATGAGGAATGTAAAACATTAGAATTTCATAGGTAGCATCTACAAATCATTAACTTAAAAATGTAATTTTTAAACAATCAGAGAAATGATTGGTATATTGAAGTAGTCCCCCAACTAAGTCCCACTTCCTTTGTATATAGTAACAATCCACATTTTTTTTCCTGTCAATGTTTTGAATTATCTTAACACTTTTGTCTAATTTAACAAGTATCTCATTGTTTTAATGCATATTACTTTAAGTAGTAATGGTTGAATTTTTTCCATGTTTGTTTACTTACTAATTAAAAGCCATCTTTTATGACTATCTGTTTGAGGCAATGCCCATTTATTTATTAGAATGTTTACATTTTATTATATATATTCTGTAATATTAGCTACTATGTACTTAGTACTTGTGCCTATGTTATTGTGCTCTATTATTACATTTACAGCTAAAACTCTATATAGCTATACATAAATAATAAGGAATTGTACTAGCATAAATACCATACATAGGTAATAGTCCTGGTTACCATTTATTGAGAATTTACTATATGTATCATAACAATTTTGCATTGCATTGATGAGGAAATTATGGATCAGAGAGATTAAGTAACTTGTCCAAGGTTGAAGAGCTGGAAACTCAGTTTGAATCCATCATCAGTATTCTTAGTCACTGGTCATAACAGCTATATTATATGTTTTTCTTGGTATATGATATCTTCTATTATGTTTTTAAATGTATAGATCTAGAGCTGGGTGGATTTTTAGTAGATATTTTTAAAGTTAGAACCTAAAAATTATCCTTAAGCCTATTAAGCCTAATACAATGCGTTACTGATTTACTAGAAAAGATTTTTTTAGGTACTTTAACCTTAATGACAGTATATCTACAAACACCACTTCACTTTTAAAATTGAATCTATTAGTAGTCTTGATTTTTAACTAGTTATTATCAACTTTTAGTTGGTGTTATTTAATGTAATATTTATTTTAGTGGGAAGCTGAATGAATTATTGCTGCTTAAAAACAAGAATATATTCTTTCTTTTTTATGCTCTTGAATTTAAGGCATTTTAAAGACTGCTATGATAGCATTCAGATTGTATCTGCAGAATATATTCCTCATTAGTTTGGTCATCTTTACCTGTGGTATCAGATACACTATTTTTATTTTGTTTGAGAATTTGTCTAGATAGATTGTTTTTATGTGTTTTAGTTGCTAAAATAAAAGAATAGGTTTTTTTTAAGATTTTCTTTAGGGACTTCTTTATGCCTTCATTGAATATTTATATTTCTTATTAAACTGTTTCTGAAAAATGATTCTGAAGATAATCAAAATACGAAAGGAAAGCGATTTTTAAACATGTTATTTCTTCCTGTCTTTAGGGACACTGGATAGATGTTTTACTAATATGTTTGTTTTTTTTAAAAAAAGATTTCCAATGAGCAGAATATCATGCAAAATTCTCCTCTATAGCTATCAATATCATTTTAAAAATAGTTTTGACCGTTTTTATAAAACAGGAAAGCTATTAAAAACTGTTAATAAAAAATAGGTGCTTATTTTTGTGCTAATACTAATTACTGATAATGCATGCTTATGTTTGTCAGTCATTGCATGGCACTGTACCAATCAGAGGATTGACTGAGACTCAAGCACTTACACATGTAAATTAACCGTTAGATTTTTTTTTTCCTTTTTTACTTAAGTGAGTCATAATGGAAAGCAACTCTAGGTCATAAAAAATCTTTTCTCTTTAATGCCAATGAAATGTCTCCACTCTCTGTATTAGCAGACTACCCTTATTGGTAATCTGTAGCCTTCTCTTTTGTTCCTGGTAGTAATGAAATGCTGGGTGCTGAAAAAGCCTGCTCTTCAAGAATGTGTGGCCAGTTGTCTTCTGTTCACTTATACTGTAAAATTACTGTTCCCCAGCAAAGCTGAACAAGAAAGGGGACAAGATCAAAAGAGTATACATTGGCACCCGGCTGCACCAAGTGACTCCTGCTTTCTTAATTAGCCAGAGCTTCTCCAAGTAAATTTACTCCGATACAGCAAAAACACTGAAATACAGAAACAACATATGATAATTCAACCACAAATCTTTATTGTTTGCTTTTTCCAGCCTCCCATTGAAACCTTTGCACAGTGTTATAAGCTAAATGTCCCTTCATTTTTCTGAATCTTAAGGCACAAAAGCTATTTTAAATGTTTTCAAAAACACCAGTGAGATAGGCAGATGATGATTTTTATTCTCTAAAATTGGGTAACTTTTCATTGGTATTCTTTTTAAAAGTCAGTGTATTGGGAATCCAATTTAAACGTGCAGTTGCTTCTAAAATTTGCTAGCTTGTTCTGTCCTCTCATCAGAAATGCCACTGGTATTTAAGCCTTTGAAAAGGGCCTTCTCTGTGAGTGTTTTTGCGGAAGCAAAATTTGACAGTGATCCTAAGCTCCAAATTAATTAATACGGTATCAGTACCACTTTCCTTTTCATTTTAATCACCACTTTGTAAGTTCTGAAGTCTTTTTAATATAAGAACCATCAGTAGGTTTTTGGTTAATATTTTAAAGTTACAAGTTTGAGACAGAAAAGAAAGATCTGTGCATCCCCATATCCTGGCCTTGTTTTGTTTTGTTCAGGTGGGAAGGAAAGAATTAAACTTTTGAGTAAGATACCAGCTATAAAGAGAAAGTGATTGGGACCTGTCCAGGCCAGGTTGTTGTTAGTTGTGTTAGAACCAGTTAGTTGTTTACTTTTAGTATTTTGATCTAATTTGAAAGAATTCCATTAGTTTCTATGTGCTCTAACATGATTTAAAAATAACATATACATATTGATATATATTGTGTGATATATTTTATGAACATGAAACAAGTTTTAGTGAGATTATCTAAAGTGTGTTATTAAAGAAAGATCATAACATTGCTACATCAAGAGTATCTAAAACCCATGTTATATTCAAAAGGGAAGGTATGATCATTAATATCAGCCTTCCCTATACATTTATTTTTTAAGTCAACTTCCTTTCCTCCTTAATTTCTGTATTTCTATGTGATTTTTAAAAGCATTAAAAAAGTCATTATTAAGCTTATTTGTTCATTGTGGATTAAAAATAATTTTAAAAAAGATCATTAGTTATATGTATCTCTGTACTTAGATTAAATAATTTTATATGCATTCTGCACTTTTTGTTTTGTCAGAAGTTTTTTTTAAAAAATACTGTATTAACCATTCTTATAAGTTGTTATTTTAAAACATTTTTTTGTAGAAGGAATATTTGTGTTTATGAAGGTTAGCAGAGGCTGGCTGTGCTGGAAGTGACTGCAGTGCCTTTTGATTATTCATGGACAGTAATAGAAGGCACTTAAAAAGAACAATGAAATTGCTTATTTTTGTGATGGGCCATCTGTTGAATTGTTTTGTGCAACAATTGCACAATAGTATCTATGTCATATCATTCTATTTTCAACAGCAGCTGATTATGTCTCACTGGCTACTTGTCCTTATTTCTAAAGTTCCATGACCATTTAAAGGCACCTTTTGAGGGACCTAGCCACAAAGGTACTAGAAATCTCAAACAGCTTGTGTATGTCTCTCTCTTTTTTATTTTTATTTTTTGGAGAAGGGGGCTGTGATGGAAGTAGGAAAAGGGAGTTGGTCATGTTAGTTCTAATTAATTAGACTTCGTAAATGTTTAGTACAATTATCTATGCTTTCCACCTGTAGTTCTATAAAAGAAGTTAATAAAGAACCATTTGACAATTTGTGTAGAAATGATAGGCTTGCAAAATAGAAAAGTTAAAAGACTACTATACAGTTTTTCATGCTTTTAATTATCTACTCTTTTCTTTTTTTTTTTTTTTTTTTTTTTTTTTTTTTTTTTTTTTTTTAAAATATATTTTATTGATTTTTTACAGAGAGGAAGGGAGAGAGATAGAGAGTTAGAAACATCGATGAGAGAGAAACATCGATCAGCTGCCTCCTGCACATCTCCCAGTGGGGATGTGCCCGCAACCCAGGTACATGCCCTTGACCGGAATCGAACCTGGGACCTTTCAGTCCGCAGGCCGACGCTCTATCCACTGAGCCAAACCGGTTTCGGCTACTCTTTTCTTCATGATGATAATTAGAATTTTTCTCTTGGAATTCACTTTCATCCTTAAAAAAAAGTCTTTAGCAAATTTGTTAGAGCAGAAGTGAAATTAAAATAAAACAAATGTGCTGTTGTCCATAGGTCACTGACATTGCTGATGCCATGATTCTGAAACAGCTTTTTGAAAATCTGTTCAAAAATGGGGTCGTCGTTGTGGCAACATCCAACAGGCCACCAGAAGGTAAAAACAAAACATTGTGCTAATCTCATCCAATTAGATGGAAACTAACAAGCTTTTAAAAATCCATAATTTTGTACTTATTTTACTATGTGAATAAATCTGATGACTTTGCTTATCATTAGTTTCATAATTGACTTATTCTGAAAAACCAGTGAGTATTTGTATTTTTTTAATCCTCCCTTAAGGATATTTTTCCATTGATTTTTAGAGAGAGTGGCAGAGAGAGGGAAAAACAGAGAAATATGGATGTGAGAGAAACACATTGATTGGTTGCCTCCTGCACGTGCCCCAACAAGGGCCCGGGGCCGGCGAGGAGCCTGCAACCAAGGTACATGCCCTTGACTGGACTCGAACCTGGAACCCTTTGGTCTGCAGGCTGAGGCTCTATCCACTGAGCCAAACTAGCTAGGGCTCAGTATTTGTATTTGAAAAATGTTTATATTCCTTGCATGCTAAATCCAGGTGATCTGTTGTGTTTGATGCACTTGCTGTTTTTCTAAGAATTAGTTATGCCCTATGTGCATGTAAAAAAATGCAGTCCTTTTTAACTGCTTTTTATGGATCATAAAAGAAACTCAATAAAACCAAAGGCAAAATTCATAATTAAATTTTAGAAAAAAAAATTGAAGTTCACTTGCATAAGTAGTTTCTCATACTTCATATATCATTTCTCTAAAAGCACTGTGGTTTACTAGGAAATTATTTAAGAAGTAAAATACAAGTAATATTTAAATAAAAACAAGTTTAAAATCTTGTTTTATTTGGGTCACCATGTGGTCAGTTGAAGGTCAAAGGAACCCCAAATAATATTTTATACATTCTTTTTATTTTATTTTATTTTTTAAGCAAGGCAAATATCTTTACTCCTGCAGGAGGGTGTACACTCACAGGGTCTGGCAGCACACACAGTGAGCAGGTGGTCTGCTTGGGCTTTTATGCCTGACACACGTCATCTGTCCCTCACTCTTGATTGGTGAGGCTCACACTCTTGTGTGATTGACTAATTTAAAGGAAAAAGAGTGCCAAGTCATGTGAGCCAAAATTATTTTATACACTAGAGGCCCAGTGCATGAAATTAGTGCACGGGTAAGGTCCCTAATGGCTGCCGGCTGGGGCCTCTCTTCCCTTCTCCCAGCTGTCTGCCACTGCTGCTGGCTGGGGTGGGGCCAGCTGTAGGGAGGGGTCAAGGGTGGTTGGCTGGCCAGCCCCGCCCCCTGGTCAAACTCCCAGTTGAAGGGACAAATGCATATTAGGCTTTTATTATATAGGATTCTTTAAAAAAAAAAAAATATATATATATATATATATTTTAAATATATTTTATTGATTTTATTTTATTGATTTTTTACAGAGATAGAGAGTTAGAAACATCGATGAGTTAGAAACATCGATGAGAGAGAAACATCGATCAGCTGCCTCCTGCACATCTCCTACTGGGGATGTGCCCGCAACCCAGGTACATGCCCCTGATCGGAATCGAACCTGGGACCTTTCAGTCCGCAGGCTGACGCTCTATCCACCGAGCCAAACCGGTTTTGGCTATTATATAGGATTCTTAACGTTAACAGCTTTCTGCCTGGAATGGTTTTCTTCCAGATATCTGCAAGGCCAGGTCCTTACCTCCTTCAGGTCTTTGCTGAAAAGTTACTTTGCCAATAAGCCTAGACTTATCCCCTTATTTGAATCTACAACCCTCCCCTTTTTTCTGGTACTGCTTCTCCTTGTCTGCTCTACTTTTTTCCTGTAGCACTTATGGACTCAGAGTATAATTTACTTATTATATTTATAGTTTATTGTCTGTCCCTTTTCAGGACACAAAAGCTTTTGTGAGGGCAGTGACTTATTTCTTCTGTCCACAGATGTATTTTAAGCACTTAAGCAGGCTATCGATGGATTTCAGCAAATAGCCTTAGAATGAGTTTTGAATGAATGCATGCTTTAAAAGGGTCTCTCTGGCTACAGTACTGAGAATAGATTGTGGGGATGACGTTTCAAGGTTGGAAGTAAAGAGACTACTTAGGAGATGATTGCCACAATCCTGAGGGGGATGATGGAGCAGGGCAGGTGGTGAGAGTGGCCAGATTCTGGATGTATTTTGTAGGCAGAGCCAAAAGGATTTACTGATGGAATGAATGTAGGGTATGGAAAAAAATAAAAGAGGGAGGTTGGGATTAATGACTCAAGGCTTTGGCCTGAGCAACTGGAAGGATAAAATTGCTATTTACTGATATAGTGAAGACTACAGGAGAAGCAGATTTGGGTAGGGAGGTGAAAGTGAGGGCTTCTATGATGGTGAGGCAGATGCATATGTGTTTGGATTTCAATGGAAATGTTTGGACTGGAAACATAAATGTGGATTCATCAGTACTAAAGGAAGCTAGAAACAGCAGCCAGTGAGGTGGGAGAACCAAGGGAGTGTCAAGCCAGGAAAGGGAAAGTGGTACAAAAAGGAGGGCTGGTCACGTTTGTTAAAATGCTGCTAGGAGCTAGGAGGTGAAAATGAGGTGGAGAATTGACTATGGGAATTGATAATATGGAGTTTATTAGTGAATCTGAAAAGAGCAATGTAATGGTTTGTTGTTTTGTTTTAAATAAGCATGTCACATTGATGCCATATTAAATTTGTAGTCTGCTAATACACCCATATCTTACTTTGTGAACTGCTGTCAAACTAGGTCTCTCCCCTTTGTATAGTTGATTTTCCTTCCTATTACATTTCATCTTATTAGTTTATCTGCATTGTTCCATTGAATTGAATTTATGTTGATAGCTTTTGAAATATGATTTTATCAAATTATATTTAGTTATTCCTACTAACTAAGTATTATAAACTTGGTAATAACACTTCTATATCTTTAGCCATTAATTAAAATGTGTAAATAAAATAGAACCAAATTAAGACCCCGTAGTATACCACTAGAGGCCTTTTAGGGAGATATCAATTAATTTTAGGGTGATATAAAGAAATAAACTAATTAATACTTTTGGAGTCAGTTATTCACACAATTATAGTTATAACTAATCTTTTATACTACAAGAGAATTATGAATGATTTTGTCAGATCATTTGTTAAAATCCATATAAGGCCTGGCTTGCATGGCTCAGTGGTTGAGCATCAAACCAGGAGGTTATGGTTTGATTCCCGGTCAGGGCACATGCCTAAGTTGCAGGCTCAATCCCTCATGCAGGAGGCAGCTGATCAATGATTCTCTCCCTTTCCCTTCCTTTCTGAAATTAAAAATATATATATTTCAAAATCCATATAAGATTATGTGTAGAATTCTTGTGATTTATTTTTGTAGGAACCCTATGAGCCAAGTCAGTGAGCTTTTAATATTAGATCACCTATCTAGGTGGGAGCCAGGGTTGACTCTATTCTAGCTGAATTGTTTACCTAACAGTGTCATCAGAATTGCCTTTAGATATTCAGAGAGAAGCTATGTTAATAAATAACAAGGTGCCAGAACAAGCTTGCTGTCCTCCTAGCCCCCCACCCCCATCAAAGACTAATGAGAACAAAATTGCACTTGGCTCTCAGGCTTTTGTACTGTGGTAAACCGAGGAAGGACAACCACAAGGAGAGGTTGTGGAGCACCCTGGAGCGCAGAGCTTTGTAGGAACAGAGTTACAGGCGCACCAAGGCAGCGTGCAGAAATCCAAGGTGGAGGCACCCTTGTGGAGACGACTGAAATTTCAAGATGCAGAATTGCAAAAATTGGTCATTAGCCACAAACTTAAAGAAAGTCATCGATATATATAAAAGCCTAAGCGACCGGCCATGACATACAATGATCACCTGGGGGCAGATGCTCAACACAGGAGCTGCCGAGCGACAGCAACTTTGCAGAGTGCCTTCTCGCACTCTGGGACCCCTTGGGGGATGTCAGACTGCTGGCTTTGGCCCGAATCCCACAGGTCAGGCTGAGGGACCCCACCTGCCAGAGGGACTCTGCTCATTCTGCAGGCGCCCTCTGAGCCCTGGCGCCACCCCAGGTGCTGCTGGCCGGGAAGGGACTGGGGGAGGTTGGCTCCAGGGTGTGTCCAGCCCATCTTGCTCAGTTCTACTCCGCTGGCCACTTTCTAATTAATTTCCTTTCAATGTGCACAAATCTGTGCACCGGGCCTCTAGTTTATAAATATAAACCATAGAAGAAACACTTGTTATACATCAGTTTTTTTAGCCACAGCAGCCAAATGATCATCATAAATATCTGAATATTTTAATATAAAGATGGCATATCTTTATATATAAATAAATACATATTTATATATGAATATAATTTTAAATAATATATAATATAAATAAGATGGCATATCTATATAAGTAATATATAGAAATAATTGTATGAGTGAAGAAATGAGACTCAGATTAAGTGTGGATGTAGGAAAAGGCAAAACTGTCAGATAAAGAATGGATCAGTGCCAAACCGGTTTGGCTCAGTGGATAGAGCGTCGGCCTACGGACTGAAAGGTCCCAGGTTCGATTCCGGTCAAGGGCATGTACCTGGGTTGCGGGCACATCCCCAGTGGGAGATGTGCAGGAGGCAGCTGATCGATGTTTCTCTCTCATCGATGTTTCTAACTCTCTATCTCTCTCCCTTCCTCTCTGTAAAAAATCAATAAAATATATTTAAAAAAAAAAAAAAAAAAAAAAGAATGGATCAGTGATTGTGAAGCTGGAGTGGGGAGGTGTTTGACTTCAAAGGGGCAATATAGGCGAATTTTCGGGGATGATGGAACTGTTTTGCATCCAGTTGTGGTGGTGGTTTCATGTGTTAAAACCAATGCAATTGTATACCCCCAAAACGTTAATTTTACTGTATATAAATAAAAACAAATCACATGGATAGTGAGTGGAAGAACAGGGGCTTAACCTGGGTTTGTGACTCTATTAACACATTGTTCTTTATCTTTCCTCCTTTTTGGTCATCACTGATCTTTGTTTTCCCTGTCCCAGATAGAGAGTGTCCCCTTTTCCAGCCATCAAAATGCAATTAACTTTTTTTTTGAGGTCACAGATTTTAATGTAGCGGCCCAGATACGTTGTTATTATTTTTAAATAGCATTTACTTATTCTCAGAATGTTACAAGAGGCAGAGGAAGAGCCTTCCTGGCAGAGGGTTGAAGCAAAGCCCAGTGGCGGGAGAGAGCATGACTCACTGGAGAAACTGAAATGTAGCTGGTGTGGCTGGAGTGGGAGGAAGGAGGAGGGGGATGCAGTGAGGTACAGGATGCAGCTGGCATAGTGGGAGCTAGACCACAGAAAGTACTCATAAGCACTTTGAATTTTATTCTAAGAGAAATGAGAAGCCATTGAAGTGCTTTAAGCAGGGACTGATGAGATTGCAGTTGGAAATATCACTCTGGTTATAGTGTAGAGATGGGTTACGGGACGGGGTGCAGTGATTGGTAGATTCAGGGAGACATTAGGTGGCTATTGCATACACTGGGCAGGAAATGGTGATAGCGTGGCATAAGGCAGTGATTCTCAACTGGGGTGCTCTTTTGCCCACGAGGGCATATTTGACAATGTTTGAGACATTTTTAGTTGTCACAAGTAGGCGAGGCAGGCGGTGGGTGCTGTTACTGGCATCCAGTAGGTGGAGGCCAGGAATTCTGCCAAAAATCCTATAATGTATGGGGCTTCCTCCCACAACATTTTTCTAGCCAAAAATGTAAGTAGTCCCAAGGTTGAGAAACCCTGCTATAAGGTGATGTCAATGGATATGGAGGGGAGAGATTTGAAAGATATTTAAGAGGTAAAATGGATAACACCTGGTTATAGGCTGGATTTTTTTAATGAGAAAAAAGGCATATAATTGTATTGAAAACATGAAATGGAGAGACACACCATGTTCATGAACTGGAAAATTTAATTTCATGTAGATGTTGATTTTCCTCAAACTGATATGTAGATTCAGTGGGTTCCAGTCAAATCTCAGAGGTTTATAACTGGTCGAACTTGACAAGCTGATTCTAAACTCTACTAGTATATGGAAGAGCAAGGACCAAGAATAGATCTTAGGGAATCAAACACAGGGGGTTGATATAGTGGGACAAAATAGAAAAATAAATTGTGGTATATTCAAATGATCACTCTATATAGCTGCACACATTCATTTGGACAAATCTCAGAAACATAATACTGAGTGAAAAAGCAAGTCACAGAAGAATAAACGTGGGGTAATTCCACTTATATAAAACTCAAAAACATGTAAAACCAATACAAACATGTAATAACATAACAAAGCAAAGCCAGGGAATGATGAAGATGTTTTCTCTGCCAGGGAGGGGCACAGCAGGGACATCAAAGGAAATGGTATCCATTTCTCAAGTGGGGGGGAGGGGAAGGTGTTGTTTCTCTGTATCTCCTATTTAATTAAAAACAAACAAAAAACAAGATATCTTGGAGGGTGAATATTAAAGCAGAGGAGGAAACAGGCAGTCTGCCAATGCTTATGTATAGCACGAAGTGCCAGGCACACCATGTTCCTAACGCAGTTAAAAATTAGTAATAGCCCGGTTGGCATGGCTTAGTAGTTGAGCATCAACCTATGAACCAGGGTTTGATTCCTGGTCAGGGCACTAGCCCAGGTTGTTGGCTCAATCCTCAGTGTGGGGCATGCAGGAGGCAGCTGACCAATGATCCTGTCTCTAACATTCTAATATTAGAATGTTCAAGAATAATCCTATATTACTTAGATTCTATCAGGCAACAGTGCTATGTGATCCTTCCTTAAGCCAGCATATCCATAGTGAATAAAAGACTGGATATCACTAGAAAGTTGGCTAACAATTATGCATACATACACACACACACACTACAGAGTGGGGTAAAAGGTTTCTAGTTTTGAGTACATGAAACAGAGTTTATTCTTGTAATATTAATTATTAATTATTGTATTATTTTCCATATGAATAATTGCAGACCGAGTTTTGCCCCAACCTGTATAATTTATCATATTAATACTTCTAGGGGGAAAAAAAAATCAGTGGTGTTCACCATAAAAGCTGAAAGAGCATTTGGCATAATTCAACACCTTTTTTTAAATATATATTTTATTGATTTTTTACAGAGAGGAAGGGAGAGGGATAGAGAGCTAGAAACATCGATGAGAGAGAAACATCGATCAGCTGCCTCCTGCACACCCCCCACTGGGGATGTGCCCGCAACCAAGGTACATTCCCTTGACTGGAATCGAACCTGGGACCCTTCAGTCTGCAGGCCGACACTCTATCCACTGAGCCAAACCGGTCAGGGCATCAACACCTTTTTAAAAAATACATATTTTTAAAATTGATTTCAGAGAGGAAGAGAGATATAGAAACATCAGTGATGAGAGAGATTCACTGATCGGCAGCCTTCTGCACGCTGGGGATTAAGCCCACAACCTAGGCATATGCCCTGACTGGGAATCAAACCGTGACCTCCTGGTTCATAGGTCTATGCTAAACCACTGAGCCACGCCAGCCAAGCAACACCTTTCTTGATAGAATCACACAAAATATAAATAGATGATAGTTTTTTAATATGATACCAAATATATGTATATCAGTTCAAAAGTCAGAATGATGCTTAGTAGAGACACTGTGATATTTCTACTACAAGTGTGAACAAGCTAAGGATGCCAACTATTAGTTTTTAACATTGAATTACAGTAAAGTCAAAGATTATAGGAATAACTAGGTGATAGTGAGGGGAACCAAGAAAAAAACCACATGTTTTGACTACAGGGATTCACCAAGATTAGTCATACCACTCCTTTCTCAAGGTTATAAAAACAAACCACCAACCCTAATATGGGAACAATAAATAGGAAAGAGAAGTAAGAGAAAATTTCTGTTTTGTATTTTTTAAAAATCAGGAAAACATAGACTCTGTGATGTAGAAGATCTAAGCTGAGAGAAGACTACAGATTCAGTGGGAAATCTTTTTTGCTAAGACATCAGCTGAAATAAAAGGAAGCTAAATGATAAGAAAAGAGATGAAATAAAAATCAGCATTAGAATAATTAAAGTGTAGAATTTAAAGAAAATGAAATTAGTGATGTAGGGAAACAACTTGGGAAGCTCTGCCAGTGTGTAGAAATAGAATAAATAAAATAAAATGCTGAAAGAGGTAAATAAACCCCATGGAGGAGAGGTTTTAATGTAAACTTATTAAAAAGAAATGCTTGAGCCGGCCAGTGTGGCACAGTGGTTGAGTGTCTACCTATGAACTACTAGGAGGTCACAGTTCTATTCCTGTCAGGGCACATCCCCTGGTTACAGGCTTGATCCCCAGTAGGGGGCCTGCAGGAGGCAGACGATCAATGATTTTCTCATTATTGATATTTCTATTATATCTGAAGTCAATAAAAATTATTATTATAGTTTAAAGCTAATTTGATTGAATGCCTTTTGATCTTTCTTTGATCATTAATGTTTTTTTCTTATTAAGAATATAATGAATTTTGTTTAGTACCAGAATAAAAATTAGTTTTGGTTATACTTTTCTTTTTTTGTTCCTTTATCTTTTTTTTTTTTTTTTTATCAGTGGGAAGCTTTATTTGTCAGGCTAATATATAAGCTTACATTATGATTTAGGCTAAGTAAAAAGCTAATACCAGCCTTAGCTGGTTTGGCTCAGTGGATAGAGCGTCGGCCTGCAGACTGAAGGGTCCCCAGTTCGATACTGGTCAAGGGCACATGCCTGGGTTGCAGGCTCAATCCCCAGAGGGTGGCATGCATGAAGCAGTTGATCAATGATTCTTTCTCATCATTGATGTTTCTATCTCTCTCTCCCTCTACCTTCCTTCCCCTCTGAAGTAACAAAAGAAAAAAAGCCAATACCATTTTTTTCTTTCAGATCTCTATAAAAATGGACTACAAAGAGCTAACTTTGTACCATTCATAGCTGTCCTGAAGGTAAGGAAAATCACTTACTTGTGTTCACTGATTAATATCATGTTGGTTGATAATTGAAGGCTTTTAAAAGATTACTATGATGTGGCATTCAAGCACAATTCATTTTTATATTTTGGTAGTATTAGTCAAAGACACTAGAGGAGAAAATAATCTTTTTTATTTAGCATTCATTAATATGTACAGAGGAAAAATTACAAAATATAGTCTAAATTATTACCTAACTGAAACATTTGATAGTTTGTATTTTATAAAATTTAATTTGAAGTTTGCTCATAAATATTATAGTGGAATGTTTAAACTTATACATTGATTTCTGAAAAAAAATGATTAATTTTTCTGTTTCCTTCAGGTTAACATGTTTTCCCAGCTATTAAAGTTGCTATTCTAGAGTAACATTATTACAAAAATATTCTAATATATTTAAATGTGATTGCCATCAAGTTACCATGAAATCATGTGAAGTTGAGGCACATAAATAATTGAAATATTTGTGTGTATCATCATGGCAAAGAGTTTAAAATAGTCTTCATTACAATATAATTAAGAATAAAATAACCTCTTTTTTCACTGTTAATATTAAGTATTTTTTACATGATTATTCAACAATTCCACATTTTTCCAATATTTATTAATAATCTACGATGTGCAAAGTGCAACATGAGGCATAAGGAAAAATATAATCATGAAATAGACTATGTTACTTTGCCTGCAAGTCATTTATAATCCAGTTGGGCATACAGTATATACACAAATACCTGTAACACAAAGCAAAATGTAATAACTACCAAAAGAAGCTTAATTATGTGCCAAAATATAATTCCCATAATTCTTAGGTACATAATTTTTCTCAGTCCATAATAACATATCTGAAGAAAGGATAAAGTTGTATTAAAAAAAACCCCACAAATCTAAAACCTCAAAAATTCTTACCAAGGAGGAGTAAAAACAGTTTATCTTCAAATATTCTAAAGATACAGTAAGACAATTTTTCTGAAATATACTTAAGTTGCAATTGTTGTTGGTGCCAAACTTTATTCCCTGTACTATACTTAGGAGACTTCAAACATCTGTTTCCTTAACCAACTTTAGTTTCCCAGAGGATTTTAATTTCTCTGTGATATTTATAGATGTAGAGAAAAGTACTTTTTGAAAATTTTGCTGTTAGTAATTTTTCCCCTTTATATTCATGTTCTGCATATGAGAAGGTAGATTTGCAGTATTTTTTTTCATGCCAGGAAATCCAAAGTGAAATTCTGTACAAAGATACCAAACTATAAACAGTGAAACTAAGAAAAATAGCTACTAAAAATAGTATCTTCATATAGCATGAAATACACAAAATATAAAGAGAATGAATGTTCACAGAATGAAACAAGTTAAAAGGTTCTCAAGGAACTTAGTAGCTGTACTGTTTTTTAACACCAAATATTTTTTGGCCAGTAACTTGTCATATTTCAATATATAATAATTGCATTATTAATAGGTAACTAAATTGGCCAGATTGAATTTAATTTTTACCCCTGTCCCACCCTTAATGTTTTTCTAAGAGGAAAAAAAAACAAGTAGATGAATAATTCAAATTTGGAATCAAACAAGAACTGAGATAGGTCCTGGCCAGGTATCTTAGTTGGTTAGATAGAGCATTGTCTAGATAAGCCAAAGTTGTGGGTTTGATCCCAGGTCAGGGCACATACAAGAATCAACCAATGAATGCATAATGAATGGAACAACAAATTAATGTTTCTCTCTCTCTCTCCCTCTTTCACTTTTTCAAATCAATTAATAATTTTTTTTTAAAAAAAGAACTGAGATAAATAATACACAATTTGAAATTGAACATGGACTGAAATTGCCAGAAAACTAAATACTGGATTGAATGAGAAAAGACATAAAATGTCTCATTTATTCAAAAGATTTAAAAAAAAATATTTTATTGATTTTTTTATAGAGAGGAAGGGAGAGGGATAGAGAGTTAGAAATATCGATGAGAGAGAAACATCAATCAGCTGCCTCCTGCACGCCTCCCACTGGGGATGTGCCCACAACCAAGGTACATGCCCTTGACCGGAATCGAACCCGGGACCCTTCAATCTGTAGGCCGACGCTCTATCCACTGAGCCAAACCAGTTAGGGCAAAAGATTTTTTAAAAATATATTTTTATTGATTTCAGACAGGAAGGGAGAGGGAGAGAGAGATAGAAACATCAATGATGAGAGAGAATCATTGATTGGCTGCCTCCAGTACACCCCCCACAGGGGATCAAGCCTGCAACCCTGGCATGTGCCCTTGACCGGAATGGAACCCGGGACCCTTCAGTCCGCAGGCTGACTGCTCTATCCGCTAAGGCAAATTGGCTAGGACCAAAAGACTTTTCACATGTAACAAAACGTCATCTTGATGGTCATCCTGATGATGTGTGCACTAGAGCTGGTTTTCCTGAAGCTTGGGGAGGCGGGGCAGATGAAGTTTCTATTGTAAGGAAAGGTTGTAACATATTAATTTAACTGACATTTTGCCTATTCATGTTAGTGTTACTCTTTCATTTTGGTCCATCTGAGAGAAGTGTATAACAGAAGTTAATCTTAAAACAAATAGCAAATCTTCTTCACTAATAAAAGACAAAGATGCTAATTGACCATACCTTAGCTATGCCCAAGCCACGCCCACCAGCCAATCAGAGCCACTATATGCAAATTAACCCAACCAAGATGGCGGCCAGCAGCCACGGAGCTGGAGCGAGCTGGAGCAAGCAGGAGGCTTGGTTGCCCCGGAGATGGAAGAAGCCAAGCTTCCCGCCTGCTCTGGCTGGCTGTGGCGTCTGCAAAAGGCAACAGAGTTTCAATTATAGAAGCTAAATAAATCCCAGATACCTGCTTCCAGCCAGCCTCCACTGAGAGCTTGGGTGGCTGGGGGCCATGGCCAGCCTGCAAACAGCCATTAGCCCCTCACCCAGGCTGGCCAGGCACCCCAGCGGGACCCCGACCCTGAAGGGGCTGTGGCCAGCCTGCAAACAGCCATCAGCCTCTCATCCAGGATGGCCACACCCTCATGGGGTGAGGGTCCCTGCTGGGGGGCTTGGCCAGCCTGCAAACAACCATCAGCCCCTCACCTAGGCTGGCCAGGAACCCCAGTAGGACCCTCCACCCTGAAGGGGCTGTGGCCAGCCTGCAAACAGCCATCAGCCCCTCACCCAGGCTGGCCACACCCTCATTGGGTGAGTGTCCTAGCTGGGGGCTTGGCCAGCCTGAAAACAACTATCAGCCCCTCACCCAGGCTG
>NW_005871426.1:871769-885599 GCF_000147115.1 Myotis lucifugus | reverse complement strand
CCAGCTGTCAGCACCCAGCGGGACTCCACCCTGATCGGGACACCCTTCAGGGCAAACCAGCTGGCCCCCACCTATGTACCAGGCCTCTATCCTATATAATAAAAGGGTAATATGCAAATTGACCCTAACAGCAGAGCGACTGGGAATGACTGGTCACTATGACACATACTGACCACCAGGGGCAGACTCTCAATGCAGGAGCTGCCCCCTGGTGGTCAGTGTGCTCCCACAGGGGGAGCTCTGTTCAGCCACAAGCCTGGCTGATGGCTGCCAGCACAGTGGTGGTGGTGGGAGCCTCTCCTGCCTCCTCCGCAGCGCTAAGGATGTCCGACTGCAGGTAGGCCTGCTCCCCGCTTGCAAGTGGACATCCCCCGAGGGCTCCCAGGCTGCCAGAGGGATGTCTGACTGCCAGCTTAGGCCCAATCCCCCAGGGAGCAGGCCTAAGCCAGCAGGTGGTCATTCCTCGAGTGGTCCTAGACTGCGAGAGGGCACAGGCTGGGCTGAGGAACCCTCCAGAGTGCACAAATTTTTGTGCACCGGGGCTCTAGTAATTTAATAAAAAGAGATTATAAATGAGAGAGAAATTTACTTTGGGAAAAATATAAAGTCCATTTTTTCCTTTACATTTTCTTCTATAAACCAAGTGATGACAGGTTTGTAATTCACTATAAGAACTTGCAAGTTGTTTCTTGAAGTATTAAAAAATAACAAAAACATATAAGCTATTAGTAAACTGTATTTTCATAAGATGACAGTAATAATGAGAAAGATTCATGCTATTAAAAGCCATAGGTCCACCAACAGTTGAATAAAAAAATGACATAGTTATACAATAAAATATTGTTCTACCATGAAAAGGAATGAAGTTGTGACAGGAGCTACATTATGGATGAGTCTCAAAGACAAGCTAGGTGAGTTAAGCCAGATACAAAGGACAAATATATGAAAGGCAAATTCATAGGTACCTCAGATACCGATGAGGGGCTGGGAGGGAGGGGAATGTAGAGTTATTGTATTATGGGTGCCGAGTCTCTGGGATGATGAAAAAATTCTGGAAATAGATAGTGGTGATGGTTGCATAAAACCGTGAATGTACTAAATGCCATTGCATTATTCACTTAACATGGTCAAAATGATAAATTTTATGTTAGGTATATTTTATTGCAATTCATAAAAAAAAAGAAAGAAAGCCACAGGACTGGACAAGATACACAAAATGCTCAGGTACATTTCCCTAGGAAGCCTTCCTAGATTAAGTCCTTGAAAAAAGCAAAGTAAAACAAAAACCCCAATCCTTACATATCATTTCCACTGCCTTTTAAGTGGGGAGGTTCCTGTTTTCTCATACTTGCACTTTCTTTGTGTTTATTTTGCCCCCCTCCCCTAATTTTCTGAGATTAATTTTTATCTCATTTCAACCTTCTTTCCTAGGCTATTTATTTTTCTTTAAATAGTTGCATCCATGACGTTTTGATAGTTAGTATTTTTACTATCAAGTTCAAAGTGTTTTTTGATTTCCATTGTGATTTCTACTTTAACCCATGAATTACCTATAGTATGTTTCTTAATTTTCAAACATATGAGAGTTTTGCAGTTACGCTTTTGTTACTGTTTTCTTAACAAATCTTAATTGCATTGTGGTCAGAGAATATGTTCTGTGTGACTTAAATCCTTTCAAATTTGTTGAAACTTAACTTTATGGCTCAAAATGTGGACAATTTTGGTAAATATTCTCTATGTTCTTGAGCATAACGACTATTCTTTGGTTGTGTGTTATATATATGTATAACAACACATCCATTAAGTAAGGTTTTTAAATTAAATCCTGTTTAAATCTTAGTTCTTTTGTATTTTTCACATCAGTTATTGAGAGGCTAAGGAAAGCATGCCCCACTTGGATTATAAATTTGTCTGTTTTCCTAATAATTTTGTCATTGACCTTAAATCACTGGAGACAGGGTTATAAGTTGCATAGAGATTTATTAAATATTGCTTGTGAATGGAACTTTTTCTAATCAATTTTATTTTTAAGTAGTAATGCTCTTTTGTTTCAAGTATAGTCATAATTGCCTGTTGAAGCATTTTTATTATGTCTGCTCTCAAATGTTTATCAGATAATTCTAACATTTTGATGTTGGTATCTATTGATAATCTTTTTACATTTATTTCGAGGTCTTCGTGGTTTTTGGTATGAGTGATTTTCAACTAGAACTTGGACATTTTCATAATTTGTCATGAGACTTTGGATCTTATTTTTTAATCAATGTTTTATTGTGATAAAATATACACAACATTTACCATTTTAACCATTTTAAGTTGACAGTTCAGTGGCATTAAGTACATTCACATTGTTGTGCAACCATCACTTATCTGCAGAACTTTTTTATCTTTCCAAACTGAAACTTTGTGCTCATTAAGTAATCACTCCACATTCTCTCCTCCCCCAAATCCTGGTAACCACCTTTCTACTGTCTGTCTCTATGAATTTGTCATTTCTAGGTACCCAGTATAAATGAAATCATGTAATATTTGTCCTTTTGTGTCTGGCTTAAATCACTTAGCATATGTCTTCAAGGTTTCCTCATGCTATAGCAAGTGTCAGAATTTCATTCTTTCCTAAGGCTGAATAATGTTCCATTGTGTGTTTATACATTTTTGTTTATCCATTCATCTGTTGATGGACATTTTGATTGTTTCCATCTTTTAGCTATTGTGAATAATGCTGCTGTGGACATTTGTGTACAAATGTCTGCTTTACCCCTGCTTTCAGTTCTTTTGTGTATATACCCAGACATGGAATTGCTGCATCGTATGGTAACTCTATGTTTAATTTTTGAGGGACTGCCATTCTGTTTTTCACAACTGCTGTACCATTTTACATTCTCACCAGTAATGCACAAGGGCTCCAGTTTCTCCAACACTTGTTCTCTTTCTTTTAAAAAGCAACAGCCATCGTAATTGGTATGAAATGTTACCTTGGAGTTTTGATTTACATTTCTCACATGATTACTAATGTTGAGCATCTTTTCATGTGCTTATTTGCCATTTGTATATTTTCTTTGTAGACCTTATTTTAACTTTTTGTTTTAACTGGCTATTTTCCACACTCTTCTGGCAGGAGGAGAGGCACTGCCACCTTACTGACAGATATAGGCGTGGAAGTCCAGGTTCCCTATTCAGCATCCATTGGCACCTGAGTCAAGGGTGCCCTGTCTCTCTCCACAGACATCGTGGGGTAGGGGTGATGCTCACTGCTGGCTGCAGGGAGGAACATTTCAGCTCCCCACCTAGCTTTCATTGACACGACCCTGTCAGGAGTGTTGGGGGCTCTCCCCTCAGCCTTTGCTGGAATGAGTAGATGTGGTGCCACAGTTTTTTCCTCTTAAATATGCTGCTATTTTCTTGGTCCTTTGACTAAAGAGAGCAGGCTTTTGTTGGTCTCATTTTTCTGTGTCCTTTGGCATTTCTGAGTTTCTGGTGGCTTCGTCTCCAAGCCTGGGGTATATGAGTCAAGAAGAAAACCAGAGAACTCCCCATTCTGTTGTTTCTCAGGTATAGAGGTCCCTAGCTGTTCTTCCTTCCTTCTACTTTTCAGTGTCTTCTTACATTGTTTTGTATGTAATTTCCAGATTTTGAATAGTACAAGCGGAAGTACATCTGCTCCATCTTCCAGAGCAGAAGTCATTTCTGGTTTTGTTTCCATGGTCTGATATTTTTCCTCATTGTGGGTCCTACTTTCCTGCTTCTTTTCAAGTCAAGTACTATGACTGGACGCCTGTTCCTTCCTTTAAAGCTGTCGAACTTTACTTCAGCAAGTGATTACGTTTCTTACAGATCAGCCTGATCTGATCGAAGCTTGTTTTCAAGCTTTGTTAGGGAGTCTAGAGTAGCCTTTTCTCTAGGACTGCTTTAGCCTGTCTTCCAGCTGGGGCCCTTCGAGGCTCTCTGCTGAATTCCCTTGTGGTTCACCGAAGCCCTCTACTCTGGCTGTAGACTGCTTAGATCTCCCAGCTTTGTGTGGACTGCTCTTTGCAATTTAATATTTGGCCAAAGATTACAGACACTCCAGAGATCTGAAGAGAGTGTGTCTCTTCAGTGGCATTTATTTTAAAGAAGAAGAAGGCACGGTGTTTTTTTTTTTTTTCAGGCACTCAGTTATATTTCCCATAGATACAGAAATATAAATAGGATAACTATAAAAGAAAGTGATGGGCACATCTTTCTCTCCTGTGTTTAGAGGAATCATTAATTGATGGTATAGTCACATGAGGGAATATATTTTCCTTTCTTGGAAAAATATTTTTATTGATTTTACAGAGAGGCAGGGAGAGGGATTGAGGGTTAGAAACATCAGTGAGAGAGAAACATCAATCAGCTGCCTCCTGCATGCCCCCTACTGGGGATCAAGCCTGCAACCAAGGTACATGCCCTTGACTGGAATTGAACCTGGGACTCTTCAGTCCACAGGCAGACGCTCTATTCACTGAGCCAAACCTGTTAGGGCCGGAAAATATTTTCAAAATGCTTTTGATAATGTAGTATAATGCTTACAGATAATGTAAGTGAAAAAATGTGATGCAAGAGTATATGTTACTTTCTCAACTATGGAAGTTATACACACGCATGGAAAAATACTGGAAATACGTATCCCAAAATGTAAATAGAATTATTTCTGAATAATAAGATTATAGACAATTTAAGTTTTCCTTTTTAGTTTATTCTAAGATTGCTCAATCTTGTATTATTTTATAGTAATAACTCTTTTTTAGAAGGTAATTTTTAGCCTATCCTTCTCAGGAAATCAGCACACCTAGATAGGACTACCCATATTCAAAGTTGAGAAATTAACAAAAAGTAAAATGGATTTCTCATGTGTCCTATGTATAGAGGCTATTATGAAAAGAAATGAAATGGCAGATGCAGGAAGGAAGCAGCAAAGGCAGACATGAACTAATAAGTAGAAGCACATGAAGAATATACTCTGGAAGAACTCACTCAGGAAATGGGAGACTTTTTTTGGATAAAACTTTTCTATATTTTAAAAGAACTTAAAGAAGTTATGGTTCCAATGAAATAAGAGATCAGGGATGAAATAACTGCAAGATTAGATGAATCTTACAGACTGAGGGTGAACCCTTTACAAAAGTGAAAAGCATTTTAGAAAAATCAAGTTAAAGAATCAACACTGATAAAAACAAAATCAGTGATAAAGAGACCAGACTTATGAAACAAATCACACAAAATGAATAGTCAAGGATAAAAAATAGAATAGTTAGAGATTAAAATTATTACAGAGAAAGTGCTAGATATGGAAAGCAGGCAACAGAGATAAAGCATTCACATAATTCATATTTCTAAAACAGAACACAAAGATAAAATAGAAAAATAATACTTTTTTTTCTGGTGCATAACTGAACTTCAAGGATAAAGAAAGAATCCTATAATTACATAGAAGAAAAATCCATGGGAAAAAAATCAAGCTGGACTGAGACTTGTACACCACAGTGGATACTAGAATAGGATAGACTAGAATAGTTTTTACTATATTAAAATTTAAAAAATTTAAATTAAAAAGATGTGCCCTTTTAAAAAAGTTATCTTTATTGTTGAAAGTTTTACAGTTGTCCCCATTATACCCCCCCCCCCCATTGGTCCCTCCTCCTTGCCTATGTGCCCTCTTATTAGCTAGGCTATTATGAAACTCTAAGGTCGCAGATTATATTTTTGGATATATGGTAATTCAAGCATTATAGTCCTCATGAAGCTTCCTGAGAAAACTACTTTAACATTTTATATCACCAGTCAAATTAATAACTTATAAATGAGATGTTATAGTAAGAAAACATTGGTGGTGGTCATTGATTCTGATTAAATGTTGTCTTACTCTGGTCTGTAAGTCAGACAGTAAAAATTTTTTCATAAGTGTGAACTTCTGTAATTGAGTTAACTAAAGAGTATAGTGATGGAAACCATGTCTCAGCAAAGATTTCCTTAGTTTGTATTAGAGAAAGTAGCATTTTAAAAGATTGCTGGTTAATGGTTGATAGAAGGGAGGAAACTTGGTGAACCAACAAATAAGAGGGTGGTTTAGTATCAATTTCAAATAATTCGGTAATTTGAGAAATATAAGCTTTGTTAGGATCAACTTTCTTAGAAATATCTTAAGAGTTATTCGGTAATTTGAGAAATATAAGCTTTGTTAGGATCAACTTTCTTAGAAATATCTTAAGAGTTATTTAAAAAAATAATAACTTAAATGTATATTCATTGAATAATATACATTGAACACAACCTCATTATATTGTAAACATTATTTAAAATTATTGTGAAAGGAAAAGAGGGCCAATTGATATTTGATCGGGATGGATTCTTAGGTTAATTTCAACTAGCTACTATTATTGGCCTTCTTATTAATGGGTTGCCTGCCAGGCATTGCTATTCCCATCTGATCAAGTTTTAGCAATCCATGATATTTTAGACAGGTATATTATATTTGGGTAAAAGTCTATCTATTCACTCTATCATTTTTTGTTTGATTCATTCCATAATGAGTCCTGAAGGAGATAAGTGCTATTCATAATTTTTAGAGTAAAAAAAAAAATTCTCCGTGTGAATTTTATTAACTTTCTCCTTATGCTTTTCTTAATTAGTTTAACAGTATGTACCAATCTAAAATAATTGCCCCATGAGAAATGTTCCTGTACAATATTATATGTAGTGTTTTTGCCAAACAGTGATAGATTCTGTTATCAGTAATGTAGCACTTTCACTCTATTTCACAGTAACATTTTAGCAAGCTATCTTTTTCTTAAGTTTTCAAGATTTCTGTTTAAAATTAAATTAGTTAGGTGATTAATAGATTACTGAAATGATAGCAATAAGCTGGTTAAAAGTAACTGACAAGGCATTCTACAGTATAATTTTCTCTCCGATGAATGCCATTTAGATGATGAAATTAGGGGAAAATAGGATACTAGTATTAACTCTTATAAAATGAATTTTCTTCTTATTGATAAAGTGTGGTCCATTTGAAAAACATCATAATCTGATGTGGTTTAACATCTATTGGGTTTAAATATGCAACATATAAAAATACTATACTAAGGCAGTAATAATTATGTTAGGATTATTATTACTTTTATAATATTTGCTTAATGTTCAAGTTATTACTTCATTTCTTCTACTTGGTTGTTAAAGTTTTTCAATTGTTATGCATCCTTTCTCTAAAACTTAAAAAGCCATGTATTAGCCTTTGTGTTTTTGTTTCCTGAGGGATTTTTTTCAAAGGAATGTTATACATATAGTGAACTCTGAGACTACTCCCATGGTGTGATCTCTAGTTATAAACTTTAGAAACATTGTTTATAACCCTTAGATAAAATGCTTCAGTGTTCAGCATTTGTCCAGCCACCTGCACTTGCTAAATGTGTATTTGCCATTTTTTCCTGAAGCAATTTTCATTTCATTGGTGAAATTGATTTGTCAGTTTGTTCGTTATAACTTTCAATACTAGAGCTTTCACAGGGCTAAATAATCAGAATCAGTCTTTGAGGTCAGTGTCAGCCCCATTGACCTCCACTGTGTTGTCACCTGAGGCAGCCTAGCAAGGATTAACCCTTGTTAGTGTGATAATGTCTTTACTTACGTGTTGGCTTTTTAATACATAAGATTGAAAGAAGTAAAAGACAGAACAAAAGTAGTAGACTGAATTCCTGAATTGAAAAGGCTTGTGGCTTTCCCCCACAAACCACTAAATGGTTCATTTGAATTATAGTAATTAATATTTTAAAATATAAAAATGAGTATTTTTCTTAGAAAACATTCCTATAATTACCAAATTTTAGGCTAAATAAATTAAAGAATATATTGTCATAAACTAGTCCATTTCATCCATGTTTGAAAAAAATATATTTAATAAAATCAGCTATCGTAACAGGCATCCAACTTTGTGATGGTATTTTTGTACTGTGTCCTTGAAATTACTAAATATCTAGAATAAAAATTTTTGTGATTTGGATTTAAAATGCAATTCTTGTTTTCTTCATCCAGGAATGTGCACCTGGTATTAGTCAGGGCCTTTCTATGGAAAAGTAATTTAAGATTTCTCATGAAATATATAAAGTATAATCTGTATTTGTATAATTACATATACAATATATAATTATATATTTATATCAAACTGGAATATAGCAAGCCATTGCTTATATGTAAAATATGTAGTGTTTAGGTCTTGAATTCTTTTCCCTTAGAATCATAGGTATTCTGGGTAAAATTATAAGAAATCAATTCTTTAATGACAAAAATTGTTTAAAGGAAGTGTGTCTTAAATATGAGTTAGTTGTTTGTTTGACTCATGAAATAAATTAGTTTAATTACACGTGGCAATTTCCTTGGCTAGTGATGTAATGTGAAATAAAATTCTCCTTTCCCCTCCCTGAAAACTCAAGCCAATTAATAGAACTTTTAAGCTCTTTGTCATAGGCCACCATGAAGGTCTGCAGAGAAGAACTTTAATCCAATAAACATTTCACTTAGATCATGAAAAGAAAGCATGAGGAGACGCTCCCGTGTGAGAGGGTGTTACTATGATTCCAGCCATGAAGAGATGTGAAGAATTTGCCAAAGTAACAAAGAGGTCCTCATATTTAAAGCACAAATGTGTCAAAACTAACAGAATAATTATTTAATTTGCTTGAACTCTATATTGAGAAAACTCTAAAAAGCCACAACTGTTTTCTTCAAAGCCTTCCCTGTTGGGCTGGATGGACAGGGCAAAGGGAGGTTGTGAGAAATCCAGATAGCAAATAACACTGGCCGAAGCTGGTCAGAAAAGGGAATAGATAATTAGACATAATTAGCGTGTATGAATTGTTGTCTCTCTGCCCTTAGCTTGAATAAATTTTGAAGAAAAAACTCTAGTAGTGAAAATCCTTTGATGTAGGAAGAGTCATTGTGGCTTGGCAGCATAAAGGCAGTGTTTTATACTTCTTACATAATGGTTGTGGTACAGAAAGAGTGAATGGACTCTGCACCCCCCTGTCTGCTTTATAGCAAGGACTTTTGGATTCTCTTGAAACAAAATGCATCACAAGTTTTCAGTGTTTAGTAATGAGGTAGCGGACCTCATCAGTGCTCAGGGGAAGCCATCTTTAGCTTTTGTTTAAATCTTAATCACGGTTTTTTTCTTTCTGGGAAATCTGTTTTCTTAAATCAACACTTCTTTTCCTTTTTTTTTTTTGGCACCTCCAATAAGAGGAAGGGATGATGATCATGAAAGCTAAAGAGTTAAACAAAAATTATCACAGAAAAGACATGTATTTTTGTGCTTTTAATCCCAGATGAAAAAGATGCTTGCTATATTTCTTTTTGTTTCAGGTCAGTAACATTCTAGGAAGGCTATTGTATAATAAAATGTGTAAGAAAACATAAAAGGAATGATTTTTATATTGGTTTTTGAAAGAACTTGTTTTCAAATTGAAATTACACGAAGTAAATATGTTCCTATCTCTCTGTGGTTAAGTTTTTAAATGGAAATCACTTTGCTTAAAGATGTTATTCAGTAGATTTACCATAAACTTCACTTATTTGAGAGACATAGTAAAAATACAGGTTTGGGAACCTAGGTCTGTGTGGATGCTCTGTACTACTGGGAAGACAAGAATATTTCTTGAGAAAGCATTGTATTTATTTTGAAATTTTCTAAGACCTGAAACAATAAATCACCTAAAATGCAGTATCAATTTATTCTGATAATTGAATTATGTTCACTTTGACTAAAACATTTTTAAAAAGAGAATTAGCTATTTCAAAGCTCTAAAGTAAATTATGTATGGGGGGGGGGCTAAAACAGTTTATATATTATCTGTAAGTAAGTTTTATATTTTTGATAAATTGTCTTCCATCAGCTATTTTGGAATTATATATTTTTAAAAATATACCCTTCACATACTTAAGTGCTCAGATTTTCTTCTAATTAATATTCTTGACATATTTTAATTATAAGACTGCAGTAGTTATCAGTGATCCATTCCTTAATGTATAATCTACGAATCTATTTTTGTTAAGTGTTGCTGTGCTTTAGTGTATTTTTATTTTGACGTTTGATTCTGGTTAGACTTCTTTCAAGCCACAGTGCTCTGAGATGCTTTTGGCTACTTAACCCATTTTGCGTATTGTGCCATTTGTGGAATAAAGTAGCCTTTTATTCTTGAAGTTGATTTGAACTCTGAAAGGCAACACCTGAACATCTCACAAAACTGGATAATTATGGCTGATTGTGTTTTTCAGGTATAGGTCACAGGAAATTCATTTGGGGTAAAGTATGTACAAAGCTAAGAAATATGCAGATTTTCTGTTGTAGGATTGTGTAAAAATTATTTACAGTTAATACTTGCATAAAGGTTAGAAAGGTTGATGAAGTGATATTTAGTTTTGCTTTACTATTCACTGCATGTCAGAATGTAATTATGACTGATTCATGAAACTGTCTTAGAAACGAACCATCTTTATTAAAATGCTGATCAAGATAAGAGCTGACAGTAATAAAGAATAGAACATTTTAGTCTTATTGCTTTTGAATGATTGCTAATTACCCCAGAGGTCATGTATAGTGCTTGGTAGGATTCATTGACATTACTTTAGTCTCCTGTTTCAACAACATCTGAGCATGAAGACACAAACTCTGTGCACATTGAACAATAGTTTGACTAAGTTTTTGAGGCCTCAAGACATCCAAGAAATCTTTTTCCGTTATAGTGAACTTAGCGTCTCTCTCTCCCTCAAAATTATTGTATATTAGGGGTTCTTATTACAAGATTCTTTCCTATTGACCGTCTACACTTCCCCCATTTTTTTTTTTAAATTGACTTCAGAGAGAACAGGGAGAGGGAGAGATGGAACATCAACGATGAAAGAGAATTATCGATTGGCTGCCTCCTGCATGCTCCCTACTGGGGATCAAGCCTGCAACCTGGCATGTGCCCTGACAAGGAATGGAACCGTGAAGTCCTGGTTCATGGGTCAACGCTCAACCACTGAGCAACACCGGCTAGGCTACACTTCCCATTTTTAAGTTGGTGTTAAATAGTAAACATAGGTTGTTAAAACAATGTCCTCTTCAAATAAATATACACACAAACATAAAATTAACAAGAACTTTGTTATGACTTTTGTTTTCTTTATTTGGATGTATTACTGCCATCACGGGTTTAATAATCATGTTTATTATTTTGTTTTGCTTCAACTAGAATGAAGTGGGGATTTTCTTGGGAAAACTGGACAAGGCTTAGAAGGGAGAAGAGGAGGGCAGAAAAACAAAGCTAAAATGGTTTCAGTGTATGTGGGAGAAGTTACCTGACTTGAAACTAAATAAGTTATGAATAGTGAGAGTGAAATATAGAACAAGGAATTTGTAGAAACTCTTTTTGAGGGAATAAAGGTAGTAGGAAAGGTTCTGGACTCTAAGTTATAACCAGAGGTTAGGAGAGCCTGTTTAACAATGAGGAATATCCTCATTGTATGTGGAAGGCAGAATGCAAACAGAGGGTTATACATGTTAGACATTTCATAATTTGGGGAGTGCCTGGAAATAAGGATAATCATTCAAACTCTTTAACAACTGGTGCAGCTTTGACAGACCAATTAGATGCTGAACTGTGAATAGTCAGTCATGCCGTGCTGGTGTGTGCTAGTGAGCACTAGCTTTGCCTGTAGTGTAGATGAAAGTGTATGTGTGTGTTTACTCACAGGATGTCAGACTTTGAAGGAGCCTTAGAAACATTCATCCCACCTTCTTGTTGTAGAGTGGAGACAATTGAGGCTCATGCCTAAGATCATCCAGCTATGGCAGAACCAGGTCTAGAACCCAGATTTCCTGCTTTTTATTGAGAGTTCTTTCTACCAAACCATGTTGTACAATGTGTGTGTGTGTGGGGTGGGGTGCGCGCGTGCACACATGCGTGCGCGCACGTGTGTATTTTAATATTGCATAGTCATTGTATTTATATGTTATTATTTTACTGGTTTTGGGTAGAATTAATTATGTTTTCAATTGCTTTTATCAATAAGGAACTCTTTTTCTTTTATAAGGTATAACCTATCTTATTAATCTAGCTTTAGTCATACACAATGATAAGTTAAATGTAGTGATATCCAAATCTTGTTTTAGCTAATAGCTTAGAATTTTCTCTTTAGATCTTTGGAGATAAGAATAAGTTTCAAGATTTACTGAATTCATCTTCTTTCTCTTCCTCTTTTCATCTTCAGATAAAAGTGCTAATGTACAGTGAAATGACAAAAAGTTGAGCAAATACAATGATGAAAGAGCATAACCAGAGTTTAGGATATTTATAAATGCTCTCCTGGATACTGAAAGTCTTAATAACAAAGTCTCTGAAACTAGACTTTATTGTTTAAGCTAAATATTTTATTGAGATTTAGTTTTTCTTTATTATTCCAGTAGTTGTGATTATAGTATAAATGAATCACATGCATTATAGACTTTGTGTATTTATAGTATGGTTATACTTTTTTTAGATTGCAAAGTTACTGTTTACCTCTGCTTATTTGTGTAGAAGAAGGAAAAATCTTGTGGATAAATTTACTGGATTTTGAAAACAATAGATATTGTAAAGCTGCATATATGGTGGGAAGTTCCTGTTAGTCTGGAGATGAATTCACAGTTCCTTTTGTGGGAAAAAATGAAAGCTTACAGGAGCTGCAGTTATGCATTTGGTGGCATAGTTATAAACAAGATTATTTAAAAAAAATCAAATTAGCCTTTATCAAACTTAAAAAATGTTGCTGTTCAAAGGACACCATTAAGAAACTACAAATACAAGTCACAAACAGAGGAGAACTATCTTGCAGAACTTTCCTCTGACATAGGACTTGTATTCAAATTACATAAAGAGTTCTTACAACTCAATAATAAAATGACCGCTCGAAAAAATTAAAAACGAACAAATAGGAACTGACACATCACAAAAGAAATACACAAATGGGCTAATAAGCACATGTATAGATGCTTAACATATCACTCATCAGGGAAATGCAAATTATCCTTCAGAAATAAAATTATCCCTAGGTAAACAAAAACTGAGGAAGTTTATCATTACTAAATTTGCCTCTCAAGAAATGCTGAAAAAAATTCTTTAAACTGAAATGAAAAATGCTATGTGATATCATTTATATGTGGAATCTAAAAAAACTGAACTCATAGAAAGCTGGAAAAAATGTATCTTTTCAAATATTTTTCTGCACATTTATATATACATCTGTCTATGTGCATAAACATGTAGATATGTCATCAACTAATGGGGTAATAGTTTCATTTTGAATTGTGCGTTTATCCCTTGGAGATATCCTAGAGGCCTTTTGATATTAGATATAACTCTCATTTTTATAAATGGCTGCTTTCTATTTCACAGTATGGCTGCACTATCATTTTAAAATATATATATATTTTATTGATTTCAGAGAGGAAGGGAGAGGGAGAGAATGAAACATCAATGACGAGAGAGAATCATTGATCGGCTGCCTTCTACAACCCCTGACTGGGAATCGAACTGCAACCTCCCAGTTCATAGATCAACACTCAACCACTGAGCCACACTGGCCAGGCTGCACTATCATTTTTAAACTATTTCTGTATACTTAGGTTTATTCTAGTTTTTACTTTTTAAATAATGCTTTAAAAACCTATTTACAAATGGTTTTTTAGTCACATGAGTCAATGTTTCTGTAAGAATTTAGAAATGGAATTTCTTTTTTTATTATTTTTGATTTATTGCTTAAAGTATTACAAAAAGAGTATTACATATGTCTCCTTCC
>NW_005871426.1:855405-871032 GCF_000147115.1 Myotis lucifugus | reverse complement strand
AAATGTTGGAGATTAACCCTTATCGGTGATAAAATTGGCGAATATGTTCTCCAATGCAGTGGGCTTCTTGTTGTTTTGTGATGTTTTCTTTGCTGTGCAGAAGCTTTTATTATGATGTAGTCCCATTTGTTTATTTTCTCTTTAGTTTCCCAATGCCTAGGAGCTGTATTGGTGAAGAAATTGCTTCGGCATATGTCTGAGATTTTGTTGCTTTTGGATTCTTCTAGTATTTTTATGGTTTCCCATCTTACATTTAAGTCCTTTATCCATTTTGAGTTTATTTTTGTGTATGGTGTAAGTTGGTGATCTAGTTTCATTTTTCTGCATGTATCTGTCCAATTTTCCCAATACCATTTATTGAAGAGACTCCATTGCATGTTCTTAGCTCCTTTGTCAAATATTAATTGAGCATATTGGTTCGGGTCAATTTCTGGGCTCTCTATTCTATTCCATTGATCTATATGTCTGTTCTTGTGCCAGTACCAGGCAGTTCTGAGAACAGTGGCTTTGTAATACAGCTTGATATCTGGTATTGAGATCCCACCTACTTTGTTCTTCTTTCTCAGGATCGTTGCAGCTATTCGGGGTCTTTTTTTATTCCAGATGAATTTTTGGAGAGTTCATTCTAGGTCTGTGAAATATGCCGTTGGTATTTTAATGGGAAGTGTGTTGAATTTATAGATTGCTTTGGGTAGTATGGACATTTTAATGTTGATTCTACCAATCCATGAACATGGTATGTTCTTCCATCTGTTTATGTCTTCCTCTATCTCTTTTTTCAACGTCCTGTAGTTTTCTGAGTAGAGGTCTTTTACCTGTTTAGTTAGGTTTATTCCTAGCATCTTAATTTTTTTGGTGTGATGGTAAATGGGATGGCTTTTTTAGTCTCTCTTTCTGTAAGTTCACTATTGGTGTATAGAAATGTCATAGATTTCTTGGTGTTGATTTTGTATCCTGCTACATTGCCGAATTCATTTATTAAGTCTAATAGTTTTTTTATGGAGTCTTTAGGGTTTTTTTATGTACAATATCATGTCATCTGCGAATAAGGACAGTTTTACTTCTTCTTTTCCAATTTGGATGCCTTTTATTTCTTCTTCTTGTCTAATCGCAATGGCTAATACTTCCAGTACTATGTCGAACAGGAGTGGTGAAAGTGAGCATCCCTGTCTTGTTCCTGTTCTTAAGGGAAATGGTTTTAGTTTTTGTCCATTGAGTATGATGTTGGCTGTGGGTTTGTCACATATGGCTTTTATTATGTTGAGACATGATCCTTCTACTCCCACCTTGCTGAGAGTTTTTATCAAAAATAGGTGTTGGATTTTGTCAAATGCTTTTTCTGCCTCAATTGATATGACTATGTGGTTTTTTTCTCTCAATTTGTTTATGTGATGTATCACGTTTATTGATTTGCGGATATTGTGCCATCCTTGCATCCCTGGGATAAATCCTACTTGGTCATGGTGTATGATCTTTCTGATGTACTGCTGGATCCAATTTGCTAGGATTTTGTTGAGGATTTTTGCATCTATGTTCATGAGGGATATTGGCCTGTAATTCTCTTTCATTGTGTTGTCTTTATCTGGTTTTGGTATGAGGGTGATGCTGGCTTCATAGGATGAGCTTGGAAGTGTCCCTTCCTCTTGAATTTTTTGAAGTAGTCTGAGGAGGATAGGTTTTAGTTCTTCCTTGAATGTTTGGTAAAACTCCCCTGTGAAGCCGTCTGGCCCTGGGCTTTTGTTTGCTGCAAGCTTTTTGATGACTGCTTCAATTTCTTTCATAGTTATTGGCCTATTGAGATTTGTAGATTCTTCCTGATTGAGCTTTGGAATGTTGTATTTTTCTAGGAATATGTCCATTTCCTCCAGTTGTCTAGTTTGTTGGAGTAGAGTTGTTCATAGTATTTTTTAACAATCATTTGTATTTCTGTGGAGTCTGTTGTTATTTCGCCTCTATCATTTCTGATTTTGTTTATTTGGGTCCTCTCTCTTTGTTTCTTGTTAAGCCTGGCTAGAGGTTCATCAATCTTGTGTATCCTTTCAAAGAACCAGCTCTTGGTTTCATTGATCTTATGTATTGTTTTTTGGTCTCTATGTCATTTATTTCTGCTCTAATCTTTATTATCTCCTTCCTTCTGCTCACTCTGGGCTTTTCTTGTTGCTCTCTTTCTAATTCTTTGAGTTGTAGAGTTAGATGATTTACTACCATTTTTTCTTGTTTTTTGAGGTAGGCCTGTAGAGCTATAAACGTCCCTCTCAGGACTGCTTTCATTGTGTCCCATAGGTTTTGGATTGTTGTGTTTTCATTGTCATTAGTTTCCAGGATGTTTTTAATTTCTTCTTTGATCTAATTGGTAACCTAATCAATATTTAATAACCTGCTATTCAGCTTCCAAGTGTTTGAGTATTTTGGGTTGTTTTTATTGTAGTTTATTTCTAATATTATGCCATTGTGGTCTAAGATGCTTGGTATGATTTCAATCTTCTTGAATTTGGGGCGACTTTGCTTGTTACCCAATATGTGATCTATTTTTGAAAATGTCCCATGTGCACTTGAGTAGAACGTATATTCTGTGGCTTTGGGGTGAAGTGTTCTGAAGATGTCAATTAAGTCCATCTGATCTAGTGAGTCATTTAGGATTGCTGTTTCTTTGCTGATTTTTTGTCTAGAGGATTTATCCAGTGATGTCAGTGGTGTATTAAAGTCCCCTACTATGATTGTATTGTCGATCTCTCCCTTGATATCTTCCAGAAGTTTTCTTATGTATTTGGGTTCTCCTGCATTGGGTGCATGTATGTTTATCAGAGTTATAGCCTCTTGTTGTATCGATCCCTTTAGTATTATGAAGTGGCCTTCCTTATCTTTTGTCATGGCCTTCACTTTGATGTCTATTTTGTCTGATATAAGTATTGCTACCCCAGCTTTTTTTTCATTTCCATTTGCCTGAAAGATATTTTTCCATCCCTTCACCTTCAGTCTGTGTGAATCCCTTGTTCTGAGGTGGGTCTCTTGTAGACAGTAAATGTATGGGTCATGTTTTTTTCATCCATTCAGCCACTCGCTGTCTTTTGATTGGAGCATTTAGTCCATTTACGTTTAAAGTTATTATTGAAAGGTACTTGTTTGTAGCCATTTTTATTTTTTTGAGCCTGTGTTCCTTCTTACCTTTTTCTTTTTTCTTTTTACAGCATTCTCTTTAGCATAGAAATGGAATTTCTAGGTCAAAGGTTCTATGCAATTAAAGGCTTGTTAAATTTTATCAAATTACTCTTTACTTGTGTATTAGCTAACATTAAAATTTAAATGGTGGAACTGAATTTCCAAATAGTAAGATGATATTTTTTAAGAAGCCACATTAACCCTTCTGGAACACAGTGGAGTATTAATTAATAAATGACAAGAAATCACGTGGAGTTGAGGTATGAAGCTCTGGGAATGTTTTTGGATACTAGAGGCCCGGTGCACAAAATTCATGCACAGATAGGGTCCCTAGGCCTGGCTGGTGATCAGGGCCAATCTTTGGGGTGACCGGCAGGGCGATTCAGGGGCCCCCCCTGGCACCCACCTTGGCTGGCCTGGAGCCTGCGGGCTGGGGGTAGCTCCTGCGTTGAATGTCTGCCCCCTGGTGGTCAGTGTGCATCATAGCAACCAGTCGTTCCACCCTTTATTCTGCTGTTCGGTCAATTTGCATATTAGGTTTTTATTATATAGGATTGCTTGTACATATTAAGTCAGCAACAGATTATTGCAAAATCATAATTACCAAAATATTTATGGGTTGTGGAATTTTTGAACCTTTGAACTATGTCTTATTCTGAACATAGAAAGTATATGTAGTGGTGAAGAGCACAGAGTTCAGGTCTTCTGCCTCCTGTGAGCAAAATAACTCTGGAGAAAAAGAGATCAGAATATGTGATCCTTTTGAATCTCAAGTATTGCATTGGTAAATTGAGACCAATAACCCTACTTTTAAAGGTTGTAAAATTAAGTGCTCAATAAATGGTATCTGTTGTTGTTTTTATTCTTCTGTAACAATTTTATAAAGATAAGCATGATTAAATATTTATCTTTTGGAGTAAATGGCAGTGGGGCATTTTCTGTATAAAAATAGAAAACACATAAACTCTATGTAGTATCTCATGACTCAAAGGTTACCACTTTTCTGATGAATAAACAGAAACATCTCTTCATATAAATAGCAGGATTCTTTGTTTTGTTTTCTAACCCTATGCCAAAATAATTGGATAGTATAAGGATAAGACTTTACCAATTCTGACTTGCTCATTATCCTGGCACATGACTATTTAGGGTGCAAATTTGGATCTTAGATCATCCAAATTAATTAACTCTTGACCTAGTTGACACCCAAGGTCTTGACCTAGTTGACAAAGTCAGTATAGATTCTTGTTCTCCACAATTTCCTACTTCCTGATCGTCTAAGGATGATGATAATAGATAGAAGATAGATAGATGATAGATAGATAGATAAGTTGGGATGTTATACTCATAGTTCTAAGCTTAATCTTTTTGATATCTTGAAAGTTCTAAGAGATAAATAACTTTGGATTTAAATACAGAGTCCAAATTTTCTAGAAATTGAAGAGAAAGGAAGTCATTGGGATTCTGAACAAGACATCTGGTAACACAATAGCAGTTGCCATGGTCAGATGTTCCACCTTTCCTTTTGTAGATGGTGAGAGTGGTGGTGTGTTTGAAGGGCCATGGTGCCGTCTCAGAGTTTCAGACACTGACAGAGAGACTCTACAACTGTTGTGCTGGGCTTCTTTGCTAAGTTGAGCAGGTGTGTTGCCACCAGTTGCTGCAAGCTGGTGCTTTGTCTTATTATTATTTTTTAGTTACTTTGAAAATATTTTTGGTGACATATTCAGAAACTCATTATTTTAGAGGAATATTGGAATGTTCCACATCATAGTGGTGCTCAAAAAGATAAGGATGTAACCTCATTTACAAGATGTGAGTTGAAAACCCAGCTCTATAAACTTATGGGCATCTAGTTTGAGATGTTGAGATCTTTTGTTTCACTGACCTGTATTTAAATCCAAAGTTATTTATCTCTTAGAACTTTCAAGATATCAAAAAGAATTAAGCTTAGAACTATGTGTATAACATCCCAACTTATCTCTATCTATCTATCTATCTATCTATCTATCTATCTATCTATCTATCATCTATCTATCTATCTATCTTCTATCTATTATCTATCTATCTTATCATCATCGTCATCTCTATGTGTGCAGGAAAAACTTGATGGATAAAGCTACAAGCAAACCTTTTTGTGAGAAGGGGATATACTTTCACCTTTACCTTTATACTTTTTAAAAATATATATGTTTTTATTGATTTTAGAAAGAGAGGGAGAGAGAAACATCAATCGACTGCCTCCTGTATGCCCCCTACTGGGGATCAAGCTCGCAACCCTGGCATGTGCCCTGACCAGGAATTAAACTGTCAACCTTTCGGTACATGGGAGGAAGCTCAACCAACTGAGCCACACCAGCCAGGGCTCTACCTTCATACTTTAATATTTGAATTTTTACAGTGAGTATGTTTCACATTTCTATTTAAAAAAAATACATTATTAAAGAATTAAGTAAAAAGATCTTTACTATTTGAATATTTTATTTCTTGGAACTAGAAAAAGTCTCAATTATTTTTTTTTCTTTTTTGCTTATTAAAAATGTATAGCTCAGCCCTAACCGGTTTGGCTCAGCGGATAGAGCGTCGGCCTGCGGACTCAAGGGTCCCAGGTTCGATTCCGGTCAAGGGCATGTACCCTGGTTGCGGGCATACACCCAGTAGGGGGTGTGCAGGAGGCAGCTGATCGATGTTTCTTATCGATGTTTCTAACTCTCTATCCCTCTCCCTTCCTCTCTGTAAAAAAAATCAATAAAATATATTTTTAAAAAATGTATAGCCCAGCCGGTTGCTCAGCAGTTGAGCATCCACTCAGGAACCAAGAGGTCACCGGTTCTATTCCTGGTCAGGGCACATGCTGGAACTGTGGGCTCGATCTCCAGTAGGGGGCTTGCAGGAAGCAGCTGATCAGTAATGTTCCCCTTTCATCGAAGTTTCTATCTCTCTATCACTCTCCCTTCCTCTCTATCTAAAAATCAGTAGAAACATATATTTTAAAAAATGTATAAAACCAATCAGTTGAATATTGTAAAAAAAAAAAACTTCAATAATTTGATTCTTTGAATCCCTATTTAATATAATCTCTTAGGTAAGATATAAAACTGATTTATGTGGTTGGTGGTTTTTTTCTCTTTTTCCAAATTTTCTATAGTAAGCAATATTACTTTTAAAATAAAGAGTATTTAAGGTAGGCAAATCTTTATTATTTCAATTCTTGTTTATGTTGACGTTGATATATTGTGGTTTTAGAGGATTTTTCTCCACAATATTTATTGTTCTTTTGTTCTAACTGGGAAGGAAAAAGTCAGAGTAGAAGCTATATAAAGCTATTTTGTGAGATGGTTATTATTTTAATGGTATTATTCAAAACTGCTAAAAATACACACAATAGGTCTTAAGGAAAATGCAAACTGCTGGAATATGCTTCTTTTAGTAGCACATTTTTCTTTCCCAAAGTCAAAGGCCTTTGACTCTTGAGTGTGCTTCCAGGGGTGTGTTACCTCCCTCCTTTTTCTCCCCAAGCTTCCTAATTTCATTTTTAGATTGTGTAATTGTATTTGTCCTTTGTGTACACATAAATAGACTATTTTAAAATAAATTTTGTTTGGTAGCTGATTAGTTTTAAGAGGTCACAGGTCTTGTAATATTTCTGGAAATTAGGAAATTAGTTAAGAGATCATGCTTCTTTGACTAGATTCATCCTCAACTTGGAAATAGCTTAGCTTTCACCCCCTCCAACCTTCTGCAAAGTGTTTTGAAGACTTTGGTTTGAGGGAATAAAATCTGAAAATTGGAGGTTTATTTTTCTTTAAAAATATAAACCAAGTATTATTATTTTCCAGACAATTATGAGCTAACATTTAAGGGTTTTGGTTACAGTTCCTTTGCTGCTGATTAGGTATTCCTGGGTGGTGATTAGTGAATGTACAAATGCAATCATTTGGTAGGGCTTAATCACTCATATGAGAGGGAAGAAGTTACCCAGAAAGTGAAACTGAAGCTTGTATAGCTCCCATTAACCTTATTTTTTTTAATAGAAAAAAAGAGAAGAAAAAATGTTGACTAAATTATGAATATTGAGCCATGTAAGATAAATTGTGGTTTAAAAGAAAGAGAGAACATTGGGAAATATATGAACATATTGCTATACTATTTATTTTATTTATTACATTGTCTGTGGTACAAGTAGCTTATGAATAATTGGCCCTTACATACCAGGACAGATGAGAGAGAGAGAGAGAGAGAGAGAGAGAGAGAGAGAGAGAGAGAGAGAGAACAGAGTGCTATTAAACAAGTGCCTCTCCTTTCTTTGTACTGGATGACTGAGCACCCACAATTATAGCATGGGCAAGGGGGAGGAAGTATTTTTTCCCAGGTTTAGTACTTTACTCAAGGCTGAGAAGAAGAGAGATATATGACTATACCTTTTATTCTTTATTTTTTTATTTTTTAAAATTCTTTATTGTTTAAAGTATTACATATAGTATTACATATGTCTCCTTTTCCCCCCATTGACCTCTCCCCAGCCAATCCCCCTCCCCGCACATGCCCTCACCCCCCTAGTGTCTGTGTCCATTGGTTATGCTTATATGCATGCATACAAGTCCTTTGGTTGATCTCTTACCCTCCTCCCCCCTCCTCTGCCTTCCCTCTGAAGTTTGACGGTCTGTTCGATGCTTCTCTGTCTCTGGATCTATTTTTGTTCACCACTTTATGTGTTCATTATATTCCACAAATGAGTGAGATCATGTGATATTTTTCTTTCTCCAACTGGCTTATTTCGCTTAGCATAATGCTCTCTAGGCCCATCCATGCTGTTGCAAATGTAAGAGTTCTTTCTTTTTTACTACAGCAGCATAATATTCCATTGTGTAGATGTACCACTGTTTTTTAATCCACTTATCTGCTGATGGGCACTTAGGCTGTTTCCAAATCTTAGCTATGGTAAATTGTGCTGCTATGAACATAGGGGTGTATATGTCATTTCTGATTGGTGTTTCTGGTTTCTTGGGATATATAATGGAGTTCCATTTTTAATTTTTTGAGGAAACTCCATACTGTTTTCCACAGTGGCTGCACCAGTCTGCATTCTCACCAGTAGTGCACGAGGATTCCTTTTTCTGCACATCCTCACTAGCACTTGTCATTTGTTGATTTGTTGATGATAGCGATTCTGACAGGTGTGAGATGGTACCTCCTTGTTATGATTTGCATCTCTCGGATGGTTAGTGACTTTGAGCATGTTTTCATATGTCTCTTGGGTTTCTGAATGTCCTCTTTTGAAAAGTGTCTATTTAGGTCCTTTGCCCATTTTTTGACTGGATTGTTTATCTTCCTTTTTTAAAGATGCATGAGTCCCCTATAAATTTTGGAGATTAGGCCCTTATTGGATATAACATTGGCAAATATGTTCTCCCATGTAGTAGACTTTTTGTTATTTTGTTGATGGTTTCTTTTGCTGTGCAGAAGGTTTTTATTTTGATGTAGTCCCATTTGTTTATTTTCTCCTTAGTTTCCATTGTCCTTGGAGCTATATCGGTAAAGATATTGCTACAACATATGTCTGACATTTTGCTGCCTATGGATTCTTCTAATATTCTTATGGTTTCCCATCTTACGTTTAAGTCCTTTATCCATTTTGAGTTTATTTTTGTGTATGGTGTAAGTTTGGTGGTCTAGTTTCATTTTCTTGCATGTTTCTGTCCAATATTCCCAACACCATTTATTGAAGAGACTGTCTTGACTTCATTGTATGTTCTTGCTTCCTTTGTCAAATATTAATTGAGCATAATGGCTTGGGTCGATTTCTGGGTTCTCTGTTCGGTTCCATTGGTCTATATGTCTGTTCTTGTGCCAGTACCAGGCAGTTCTGAGAATAGTGGCTTTGTAATATAGCTTGATATCTGGTATTGTGATCCCTTCAACTTTGTTCTTCTTTCTTAAAAATTGCTTCAGCTACTCAGGGTCTTTTTTTTATTCCATATAAATTTTTGGAGAGTTTGTTCTAGGTCTGTGAAATATGCCGTTGGTATTTTTATAGGTCGTCTGAAGCTAGGGGAGAGTGGAATGCATTGTATTTGGGCAAAAGAGTTTTTTGCTTTTATTTTTGAGTTTTTGGCGAGATGGGTTATAGGGCCTGAATCCTGAGTGAGGCCTGGGAAGTGGGTTTGAGCAACTTGGAATAATGATGAGCTAGGAATGTCTGTATGGGGAAGCCAACTGGCTGCTCAGGGCAAGCACCATAGTGTGCAGTGACTCTGTTAGGTTCAGGGGTTGTTCTTCTCATGTGGCGTTCAGAAGTTCAGCTTTAGAGGCTTCTCCAGAAGACCAGCTTCTACTTGGGGATTATTTTATATTAATCAAATCCACAATTGCTAATGTACATTTTACCCTTGAACAACACGGGTTTGAACTAGATCCTTTTATATAAGTGAACTTTATTCAATAAATATTATAACTATTTTCTTTTCCTTATGATTTTCTTTTTCTTTTATTTCTTTTTAAAAAATTGATTTCAGAGAGGAAGGGAGAAGGAGAGAGAGAGATAGAAACAAATGATGAGAGAGAATCATTGATCAGCTGCCTCTTGCACACCTCCTGCTGGGGATCGAGCCCACGACTTGGGCATGTGCCCTTGACCGGAATCGAACCCGGGACCCTTCAGTCCGCAGGCTGATGCTCTATCCATTGAACCAAACCAGCTAAGGCCTTATGATTTTCTTTTCTTTTTTTTTTTATTGCTTAAAGTATTACAAAGAGTATTAAATAGGTCTCCTTTTTTTTTCTCCCCTTGACATTCCCCCAGGCTCCCCTACCCACCAGTGTCTTATGTCCATTGGTTATGCTTATATGCATGCATACAAGTCCTTCGGTTGATCTCTTACCACCCCCACCCCCCAACCCTCCCCAGCCTTCCCGCTGTAGTTTGACAGTCTGTTCGATGCTGCTCTGCGTCTGCATCTATTTTTGCTCATCAGTTTATAATGGTCTTTATTATCTATAAATGAGTGAGATCATGTGGTATTTTTCTTTCATTGACTGGCTTATTTCACTTAGCATAATGCTCTCCAGTCCCATCCATGCTGTTGCAAATGGTAAGAATTCCTTCTTTTTTACAGCAGCATAGTATTCCATCGTGTAGATGTACCACAGGTTTCTAATCCATTCATCTGCTGAAGGGACTTATGCTGTTTCCAAATCTTAGCTATGGTGAATTGTGCTGCTATGAACATGGGGATGCATATATCCTTTCTGATTGGTGTTTCTGGTTTCTTGGGATATATTCCTAGAAGTGGGATCACTGGGTCAAATGGGAGTTCCATTTTTAACTGTTTGAGGAAACTCCATACTGTCTTCCATAGTGGCTGCACCAGTCTGCATTCCCAACAGCAGTGCACGAGTGTTGCCTTTTCTCCCCATCCTCTCCAGCACTTGTCATTTGTTGATTTGTTGATGATAGCCATTCTGACAGGTGTGAGATGATACCTCATTGTTGTTTTGATTTACATCTCTTGGATAATTAGTGACTTTGAGCATGTTTTCATATGTCTCTTGGATTTCTGAATGTCCTCTTTTGAAAAGTGTCTATTTAGGTCCTTTGCCCATTTTTTGATTGGATTGTTTATCTTCCTTTTGTTAAGTTGTATGAGTTTCCTATAAATGTTGGAGATTAAACCCTTATCGGTGATAACATTGGCGAATATGTTCTCCGATGCAGTGGGCTTTCTTGTTGTTTTGTTGATGGTTTCTTTTGCTGTGCAGAAGGTTTTTATTTTGATGTAGTCCCATTTGTTTATTTTCTCTTTAGTTTCCAATGCCCTAGGAGCTGTATCGGTGAAGAAATTGCTTCGGCATATGTCTGAGATTTTGTTGCCTTTGGATTCCTCTAGTATTTTTATGATTTCCCGTCTTACATTTAAGTTCTTTATCCATTTTGAGTTTATTTTTGTGTATGGTGTAAGTTGGTGATCTAGTTTCATTTTTCTTGCATGTATCTGTCCAATATTCCCAGCACCATTTATTGAAGAGACTGTCTTGACTCCATTGTATGTTCTTGCCTCCTTTGTCAAATATTAATTGAGCATATTGGTTCGGGTCAATTTCTGGGCTCTCTATTCTATTCCATTGATCTATATGTCTGTTTTTGTGCCGGTACCAGGCAGTTCTGAGAACAGTGGCTTTGTAATACAGCTTGATATCTGGTATTGAGATCCCACCTACTTTGTTCTTCTTTCTCAGGATTGCTGCAGCTATTCGCGGTCTTTTTTTATTCCAGATGAATTTTTGGAGAGTTTGTTCTAGGTCTGTGAAATATGCTGTTGGTATTTTAATGGGAAGTGTGTTGAATTTATAGATTGCTTTGGGTAGTATGGACATTTTAATGTTGATTCTACCAATCCATGAACATGGTATGTTCTTCATCTGTTTATGTCTTCCTCTATCTCTTTTTTCAACATCCTGTAGTTTTCTGAGTAGAGGTCTTTTACCTGTTTAGTTAGGTTTATTCCTAGCATCTTAATTTTTTTGGTGTGATGGTAAATGGGATGGCTTTTTTAGTCTCTCTTTCTGTAAGTTCACTATTGGTATATACAAATGCCATAGATTTCTTGGTGTTGATTTTGTAACCTGCTACATTGCCGAATTCATTTATTAAGTCTAATAGTTTTTTGATGGAGTCTTTAGGGTTTTTTTTATGTACAATATCATGTCATCTGTGAATAAGGACAGTTTTACTTCTTCTTTTCCAATTTGGATGCCTTTTATTTCTTCTTCTTGTCTAATCGCAATGGCTAATACTTCCAGTACTATGTCGAACAGGAGTGGTGAAAGTGGGCATCCCTGTCTTGTTCCTGTTCTTAAGGGAAATGGTTTTAGTTTTTGTCCATTGAGTATGATGTTGGCTGTGGGTTTGTCATATACGGCTTTTATTATGTTGAGACATGATCCTTCTACTCCCACCTTGCTGAGAGTTTTTATCAAAAATAGGTATTGGATTTTGTCAAATGCTTTTTCTGCATCAATTGATATGACTATGTGGTTTTTTTTCTCTCAATTTGTTTATGTGATGTATCACGTTTATTGATTTGCGGATATTGTGCCATCCTTGCATCCCTGGGATAAATCCTACTTGGTCATGGTGTATGATCTTTCTGATGTACTGCTGGATCCAATTTGCTAGGATTTTGTTGAGGATTTTGGCATCTATGTTCATGAGGGATATTGGCCTGTAATTCTCTTTCATTGTGTTGTTTTTGTCTGGTTTTGGTATGAGGGTGATGCTGGCTTCATAGAATGAGCTTGGAAGTGTCCCTTCCTCTTGAATTTTTTGGAATAGTCTGAGGAGGATAGGTTTTAGTTCTTCCTTGAATGTTTGGTAAAACTCCCCTGTGAAGCCATCTGGCCCTGGGCTTTTGTTTGCTGCAAGCTTTTTGATGACTGCTTCAATTTCTTCCATAGTTATTGGCCTATTGAGGTTTTTAGATTCTTCCTGATTGAGCTTGGAATGTTGTATTTTTCTAGGAATATGTCCATTTCCTCCAGTTGTCTAGTTTGTTGGAGTAGAGTTGTTTATAGTATTTTTTAACAATCATTTGTATTTCTGTGGGGTCTGTTGTTATTTCACCTCTATCATTTCTGATTTTGTTTATTTGGGTCCTCTCTCTTTGCTTCTTGTTGAGCCTGGCTAGAGGTTCATCAATCTTGTGTATCCTTTCAAAGAACCAGCTCTTGGTTTCATTGATCTTATGTATTGTTTTTTTGGTCTCTATGTCATTTATTTCTGCTCTGATCTTTATTATCTCCTTCCTTCTGCTCATTCTGGGCTTTTCTTGTTGTTCTAGATCCCATTTCTTGATGGCTGGAATGCCAACGGCCCAACATGGTGGGATGGAGAGATTATTGCAGCCATCTTTGGAAAATACAGTTCGCCACAAGCACCTTGGCCCCAAAATGCAGTTTTTCATTAATAAAAGTAGTAAAGTTATTAAAATACAATTTCTCCTCATGAATTTTCATAAAGCAGTTTTCATTTTGAATGAAAATGAAAAGATCAGCCTGTAAATGTTTCTTGAATTGTGTTTGAAATCTCTTGCTCACCATTGTTTTATTGGACTGAATAGCTCGCTCTATCTATCTATCTATCTATCTATCTATCTATCTATCTATCTATTATATATCCCTTTCAAAACAAAGCCAACTGACCAAGATAAATGTAGCAACAGTTCATATGCTTCTGTAGTAAGAGTTTTAGGGTGTGTGTGATGTGTCCATACACATCAGCACCGTGGGGAGAGCATAGAAAGGGAAGAGTAATTGGGAGGAGAGAAGGACATCAGTGGCACAGGCTGGCTCAGGTTGGAGGGATGTGTTCACTGCAGGAAAGAGCTCTGAAGATTTTGATGGCTGAGAGGGAACTAAGGTCAAGGGCAGAAGCATTTTGAAGTGAAGGGCAGGAGTACATATAGCATCACTTGGGTAAGATCATCAAATGTGAATGCTAACATTCTGGCCCAACTTGCTTTAGACTGTCTCTCTCCATTGCGACGAGTAAGACCGATGAGTTATTCTTTTTGATAGTCTCTAGCTTCTTATTACTGGATAATAGAAATTGGGATTTTTTTAAAAGTGTGAAGCAGTTCCATGGGGGATTTGCCGACAGAATTGTTTTCACAAAGTTTCAGGAAGGCATGCTGCAAATCTTAATTTTTTAAACTGATTTTTTTTTTGGCTTGATACACTAGTATATTTAATATTCAAGTTTTGTGATTCTTACATGAGAGCTATTGTTGTCCTAAACTCATTATTTTGTTGAGAAAAATTTAAAAAATAAGATAGCAGAAAAATTATAATTCTAAGCCACCACTTGGTTAAAAAGATGTCATCTGTGTTTGATCGTAGGAGTACTGCAATACGGTCCAGCTGGACTCTGGGATAGATTACCGGAAAAGGGTGCTTCCTGCTGCAGGAAAGCTCTACTACCTGTAAGTTCGTTCTTGTTTAGATTTTAATTTGTAAGTTTGCTATCTAATAATTAATCAGGAAAGGATGAGAAAAATGAGCAGGTTAGAACGGGAAAGGCTAGTTATTAGAACGGGAAAGGCTAGTTTTGAAGCCTGTGATTTTTAAAATACAAAATGTTATAATATTAACTTCTTTAAACTGTTTTTTGCCATCCACATTTGCATGATTTATCACGTGTGATTAGATGAAACCCTAATTAGTTTTTTGGGGAGGAGTGATGACAGATGGTTAGGAAGTAATGAGTATCCTCTTATAAGACACTCTAGTATTAAGAGAATATCTTTATTGTGCTAAAGTAATTAATTATTTGTGGACATCTTCTGCCAAATGTGCCATTTCCATTCCCTGAAAATTGTTGTTTTATTTTGTCAGACAACCTGTTTGTATTTATCATTGTTGATTGACTTCCATACATAACTTTGTAAAACATATATACACAAGTATGACTTGTGCATATTATGCTGAAAAACAAATATAGTTTGTTTTAAAATGTTATTTGTGAGAACCTGAAAAGGGAAAGGCGCTTTACAAATGCTAACTGTTGTTTCGTGTATGCCGTCAGTGTTAGTTAGGCACATTGTGGGTTCCCAGTAAATAAATCTGTTTAAGGCAGCGACATTCAACCTTTTTCATCTCATGGCACACGTACACTAATTACTAACATTCTGCGGCACATCACAAAATATGTTATTTTTTACTGATCTGACAAAAAAAGATATAATTTTTTTTCATTCACAGCAGGCGACCATTATTGTGTTGGCTGTTGTTACTTCTTTTTACTTGACAATCTAAGGCAGTGGTCGGCAAACTCATTAGTCACCAGAGCCAAATATCAACAGTACAACGATTGAAATTTCTTTTGAGAGCCAAATTTTTTAAACTTAAACTATATAGGTAGGTACATTGTTATTAACTTAATTAGGGTACTCCTAAGGCTTAGGAAGAGCCACACTCAAGGGGCCAAAGAGCCGCATGTGGCTCGCGAGCCGCTGTTTGCCGACCACAGATCTAAGGGAAAAGAGATTGGTACCCCTGACTAAATAGTCAGGTACTGCATGTTTTAAAATTCTTGTGGCACACTAGTGTGCCATGGCACATGGTTGAAAATCGCTGGTTAAGGGCTAATTGTGACTTAACTCAAAGGCATGTTTATGCTAATTTAAATTTTGATGACAATGTGCATATGAGAGGCTCAGAAAGTTCTCATCTCTGCCACCTTGTAAGTAGAAGCACTTTACTGTTTTTGAAGTAGAAATTAGCTAGAAAAATCACATAATTAAAATTGCATACTTTACAGTGTACCAAGGGAACTATTTCAGTTTATTATTCAGATTCTGATGATTATTTATAGGAGGTTCTTCATCTGCCCTTAAGTACTTTGTCTTTAAAGTACATTATAATTTTTAAAAACTCTTATAGCACTTTTTTCTGCTTTAACTTAGACTCCCTCCC